>NC_061102.1:35319709-35357209 GCF_015104395.2 Macrobrachium nipponense | reverse complement strand
TACCTGCAGTACCTCTTTCTACCTGTCTAGCACTGGCTAGGTCTTCTTCTGATCCATCCTTCAGATGCTTCAGTGTTATGCATTCTTTACACTTCTTTCTCTCTGTTATTACTTTTACTCCTTCTCCCACTTCACCCATCAGCTTTCTCTAACATCCACTCTGGATCATCAGACAGTCTAGAAAAGCTCCTTTTTTCAACCATTTTCTCTTCCTCGTGACGATCGGCGAATCGGGCTAACAAATGTCTTGATAAATCCCAAGGGAAATAAAACATAAAATGATGGTTTTAGATCCCAAACTAGGGACCACGTAGCAGAGTGCAGGGGACATAATCTAAGGTTATGTATGTACAAAACATGGGTTTTATACATACATGGTTATGCTTGGGAGTGGGACATGGGACACGGACAGGATCCTGTACGAAAAGTGGGTAAGGACAAGAAAAGTTTGGGAACGTTTGTTTTAGATAGGGAGGAAAAGGAGGCAGTTCTTGCATCAAAGACGATCATTCTGGAAACCCTCAGAATTTCAAGAGAGGCCTCTGACGTTTTCCAGTGCTTGGCTGCAGCTAGAAAGACGAAGTTTTAATTGGTCTTAAGCATCAAGATGTCATTCATTTCTTATGCATTATACAGAACAAAATACTGTCTGGCTCTTCTGGACTCTCAAATTTGAAAAGAGGCCTCTAGGGTTTTTCCTCTGCTTAGATGTAGCTATAGAAAACGAAATATTAAGTGGTCTTCAGCATCAAGATGTCATTCATATCTTATACACTATATAAAACAAAATACTTTCTGGC
This sequence comes from Macrobrachium nipponense, assembly GCF_015104395.2. Lineage (NCBI taxonomy): Eukaryota > Metazoa > Arthropoda > Malacostraca > Decapoda > Palaemonidae > Macrobrachium > Macrobrachium nipponense. Next base: position 35,356,409 of record NC_061102.1, on the reverse strand, counting down.
TCTTCTGGCCTTTAAAATGTGAAAAGAGACCTCTATAAAGTTTACCGGTGCTTTAGGTTAGGTTAGGTTACTGTAGCTATAAACATCAAGATGGCATCCATTTCTTATAAATTACACACAAACTCAAAATACCGTCTGGCTTTACCTACATCATTTAAAGCTTTCACTTGACGTTTCCCGTCGCCTGAATGAGACATAATTTGAAGTCACCCTCTCTCATGGCTTCTTTTTTTCACTGCCTTCTTTGTCGTCGTCTCGTTAACTAACCCAGAAGAAGATGAAAGGGAGCGAATATTCCTATCTCCTAATTAATGTTCCTCCTCCTCCTCCTCCTTTGATCCTCGTTATCATTATTTGAGTCTTATTCGAATGGCAGAGCACGATAGTTCCATTCAGAAACTTTCTTAAAATCAAACAGAGCTAAAAAGAGAGTGGGAGGAAGAGGGTTGTCAACTCTGCTGTTTTGTAGAGGGTGATATCTACCAAGGTAATTAAGGCTAAGTTTTCATATTTAAAATTAATGCAATTCATTTTTTAAGGGTCCTTAAAGAGGACGCCATATGGACCAAATGAAATCAAATTCAAACCCTGAGTTGTCGATTAGCAGACCTAATGTCTATATGGTGCTCGAGGCTTTTTTTATTTATTTATTTTTTCGTCCTTGAACTTGCATATGACAAATGTAGAGGTTATAAATACACTGGGTATAGTCTCTTCATCCGAATTCAATGCTTTGGAAAATAAGTAAATAGAAAGACAGCTAGACAGATAAAGCCTAGCACCACTTCATTGTTTCACTTTCGTTCGTGGATTTTGCCTTTCTTTATGTATTCATCACGTTCCATATTTTCGTGATTCAGTTATACAGGTAGATAGATAGATAGATAGATAGATAGATAGATAGATAGATAGATAGATAGATAAATTACCTAATTAATTGACAAGGAGGAGTGTTTCTCGGGTCAAAACCTATAATAGATATTATGAAAAAAAAAGGAAGGACACAAGATGAAACCCCTGAAAACGGCTCATTAAAAACAGCGACTCCGCTGGGGATTAAGCTGAAATAAGAAGAAGAAGAAGAAGAAGAAGAAGAAGAAGAAGAAGAAGAAGAAGAAGATAATGATCCTCGGGAATGGAAGTAAAACAAAACTAAAGACATATTTGTTTCTTCTCTTAATCAAACACATAACACAAAGCATTACGACGCCATAACCGATCGAAGTGGGTAAATAAACGAAGGTTCATTAAAGCTGGTAGTTAGATTGGACTTGTTAATTAATGATTATGTTTAAAAAAACATTTCTTAAACATATTTCTTTGGAATATATCGGATAACGAACAAGCATTCTCTGATGAAACATATTTGATCATTTTTTTATAGCAAGCTTTCTCGTCCTCTAGACGTGATTGCAATACATTCCAGTCGAAGCCGTTGCTGACACATGACGCAAATGCATTTCAATTCCAGTACCTGAGGCAAAATCGTTGCATAATCTCTCTCTATCTGTAAGTCAGGCAATTTCACTGCACGTTAATACTTCAATAAATATTAGATATGCAGTCTTCATTTATTAAACTACATAACGCGGAAAAAGAAAATGCTGCCTATATTATTTCAGTAGAACTGTCATGCGTTTTAGAAGGTATTTTCAACAGTGATGGCCCGTAGGTTTGTTTACATTAATCTGGCTTCATTCTCTGTGTATGTCGACGGCACCAGAAGAGTCATCGAACTGTAGAACAGATTCACAACCAAAAGCTCTTACATTTATCTAATTTTCCTTTATCTAGTTTGAAATCTGAAATTCAAGGTCATAATTCAAGAGAGACCTTGATTTTAATAAGAGAAAACTGCTTGGAGTAAATACAAATTAGAAGTGAAGGGAATCCATTTTGCCCTTCGCTGACTCCAAAGAAGCCTCAAGTGGAGTACTGGCTGCCCTGACGGAGAGCAACATCCAGTTGTTAGAGTCCGATACTCTTTTGTCAGGATTTTTGAGATTATATTAATTAAATTTCGCGGCTCGAGGAGAACATAAAACTGAAATTAAATGAATGTTTAAAAACCTTTTTAAACTTCTTAGCTATTATCATTCGTAACATGACCCCAGCCGTGTTGAATAAGCCAAAATCAAAGTTAGATTTTGCAGGAATTAAATTTCATGACTCGAGGAGAGCATTAAATAGATGCTAAATGAAGGTGCAGAGCAAATGTTAATTGACCAAAATAAAATGAAAAAGAAAAAATAAAAACAAACGAGTGTGATCCAAACTCCAGCTTACTCGGAATGGAATGCACGCACAACTTTCTCCTCATGCATAAGTTATAAACTTTATATTCTTAACGTAAATTAAAACGTGCTCATATCTACAGTCAAACAGAGCCTTGTTTCGCCAACGAAAATTAAAATATATATGCTTTAACTTATTAGAAATCCCTTTTCTGTACTGTTTATCATGCACATTACTTATTATGTACATTTGCGTTCTAATAAATAATAAATAATATCGTATCCTAAAATTCCTGTATTTTCAACTCAACGCAAAACACCTTTTCCAGACAATTTATGGCTCTTTCATAGACCCAACTGGAACGACAGATAGAAAAGAAAACAGCCTTATGCCTCTAGATTATTCCTTTGTGATTTCTAATTCTTGATTCCAGTTCGGATCTGAACAGATTTTCTTAGTTTAAAATAAATAATCCCGTATCCTGCGCTTGGAAACACTGATAAATGTAGGAACAATCTCCATGCTATGCAAATTCATATATCCACCATAAAGTAGAGAGAGAGAGAGAGAGAGAGAGAGAGAGAGAGAGAGAGAGAGAGAGAGAGAGAGAGAGAAGAGAGAGGTTTTCTTTTTGGTGTTGTTCTGGCAGATAAAAAATATTGGCCACTGATCACGCCGGAGGGAAATATTCTACATAAGAAAAAACACTATGCAATTATTCAGAACAGCATTTTATTTACCTTAATTCAATTTCGATTAAGTGCTCCTCGACCCGCTAAAATTAATTCCTGCTTAATCTAATCTTTGTTTTCTATAAACCTTGTTCAGCACGGGGCCGTGATGGTATCACGAATGGTAATAGCACTTAAGTCTTTCCAGGATACCAGTTAACAGGATTAGCCTGTTCACACACATCGGGAGAATTCACGAGTTTGTTTAAGGTGAGTCGAGTTAATTAACTTCCTTTAGCATTCTATTGAACGCTGTAATGAGGCCGGCGTGAAAATGCCAGTCGCATCTGTGGCAGCCGTCTGGAATATCATTACGAATTAAGGAAGGCCTTTTATTTTTATCTCCGTGGTAATTACTCTGAGCTCCTGTCATAGAAAACGACAGAAACAAGTAAAAAAAAAAGTGCCGAATGGAGTGATCTGTACAGCTTATAAATCGTATGAGCCGCGCCCATGAAAACGTTGCCAGGCTCACGATCATGGCTGACTTGAACGTTAAATAAAATAAAAACCACTGAGGCTAGAGAGCTGCAATTTGGTGTGTTTGATGATTGGAGGGTGGGTAATCAACATACCAATTTGTGCCCTCTGGCTCAGTATTTATTTTGGAACTGAAGGCGGACAGAAAAGTTAGTTCAAGTTATACCGTGTGGGAAAATCATTTCTATTCAAATTTCCAACTGCCCTAATTATCTCAATATCATACCGAAATGAATAGCAGTTTTATCATTCTATATTTTATCTTGCTCGGGGAGTAAGCCTACAAACTACTTCATTGTTGTTCTTCTTGCTATTGTTAGTCTTGTTGGGGGGTAAGAAAGGTCTATGGAAACGCCTAAAAAGGTCTGAAAAAAGGTCTCTTGCGTTGAGTTAAAAATACAGGATTTTTACGAGTGAAATTCTATTATTTATTTATTAGAATGAAAATTTACAAAATCAATAATGTGCATGTTTATGGAGTGCAGAACAATTATTTCGAATAAAATATAGCGTATTTATTTTAATTTTCGTTGGTGAAACAAGGCTCTATTTCGCCATAGATTTCAGAACGTTTTAATTGACGTTAAGAATAGGTTTACAAATTATGCGTGAGGGGATAATCTTCCACGCGTCCTGAGTAAGCTGGAGGTTGGATCACTACTTGTTTACTGCATTACTGGTTTTACCACAATAATTCTACGCTGGTTGTCTACATAATCTGCATAATCCCTTCTCCTAAGGTAATAATACTAAATATTAGATATTACTGACTTCCAAGGAGCTGGAGAATAAAAGGAAATTCGTGGAAAAATATTGGTAAACTAAACGTTGGATGAAGACTCACTATCCAAAAAAAAGGGAAAATTACGATACAAGGATTCAGTGACAACCCAGTTAATTTTCCAACTTGATCCTACAACTAGTTGATATAGTAGTATTGCAATTCAAAGTGATTCTTCTATTATCTTATCTATATATGAAAATGCGAGAGGCCATTTCTATATATCCCTAATCTTGGCAATAAGACACAAGCAAGATAAAAGTGTGTGCCATCCAGATGTAGATGATTGAAATCTTTGAAAAATTATGATTATTTTGCCATTGACTCATTTTCGCTTTCATGCCCAGGAACTCAAACAGTAAATGAGACCAATTCAACGAAGTAACTGTCTAAGAATGGTGTAGATGCATTCCAAATAATTCACTTCACTCCACAAACACGAAAAATAAGTTGTTAACCCATTGCTTTCGTTTTTCAGGAGACAATGACTCGCTAATACTGAAAGTAACAAAATAATGAACTGAAAAGGGGAATATTGCCTTTACGAAGCAGAATACGTTAACATGAATCAATTATGTTCGGATGTTAGGCCGTGAAATGTCGCGTTCTTTATGTAAGATGGCGCCATAGCCGAGTATTCAATTGGCTAATCCGGGGAATTACAGAGCGATGTTGGAGCAGATGTATCCATTAGGATCATATACATCATACGTTCGCTTCTATATTCTACGATTTAATTACGATGCCTTCGTGGAATAAAAGATTCATTTTGTTACAAAACTCATATCTTGAATCCGGTTTCCAGAGAGAGCAATCGATGCTATTTAGTTTTTTATGTAAAAGAAAAACCCATGTTCTGACCGTCCGCACTTTTTTCTGTCCGCCCTCAGATCTTGAAAACTACTGAGGCTAGAGGGCTGAAAATTGGCATGTTGATCATCCACCCTCCGGTCACCAAACATACCAAATTGCAGCCCTCTAGCCTCAGAGATTTTCATTTCATCTAAGGTTCCAGTTAACCATGATCGTGCTTCTGGCAACGCAACAGACCACCACGGCTGGCAGAGAGTTTCATGGGCCGCGGCATACAGGATTATAACGAGTCCACCGAAAGAGCTTAATATGAAGCAGTTTTTTCTGCTTCAAAGAGAGAGAGAGAGAGAGAGAGAGAGAGAGAGAGAGAGAGAGAATATCTGGGTGAATTGGCTTGAGACTGAATAAACAAAAAGAATCTCTTCTTTGAGGAGGGGGTTTTTTGGATGACATTTAAGTGGGGAGGGATAGGGGGGGAAACAAGGTAGGTGTGAAAGGATAATGAAAGTCGCCAGACAGAAAAACTGAAAGGGTGAAGAATGAAAGTCTTTTGGACACTGTACATATTATTCTTGTATATCATTATTCGTCCAACTGATGCTATTCATATAAAGGTAACAAGACGGAACAGACACCATAGCCACAAAGAAACAATTATTGTCAACTGTTCAAAGAAAGGTCATACTCGAGAATAACACATTCGTTTTGCGCTTACTCGGGGAGTAAGCCTACAAACTACTTTGTTGTTGCTATTGTTGTGCTTGTTGGGGTGTCAGGAAAGGTCTATGGAAGAGCATAAAAAGGTCTGAAAAGGGTGTTTCACGTTGAGTAGAGATACAGGAATTGTAGTAGCATAGGATATTTATCATTTATTCATTAGAATGAAAATAAGAAAAAAAAAAATAACGTGTATGTTAAACAGTGCAGAAATATTGTTTCTGATAAAATATAACGTATATATTTCAATTTTCGTTGGTCAAACAACGCGCTATTTGACCATAGATTTTAGCACGAGCCTCGAGTAAGATGAAGGTCGGATCACGCCTTGTTTTTATTAAATCTATTTGGCCATTGCAAAGATTTAATTCTCGAGTATGACGTTCTTTGATTTGTACTTTCTATTTTAGGTCGAAAATGGCTTAGTGTTTTGAAACCAATGGAATCTATCAAGAAAATATATTTTGTTAGCTGCTGATTCACAGAAAAACTGTTTGATGATTGGAGGTTGGACGATCAACATACCAATTTGCAGCCCTCTGGCCTCAGTAGTTTTTAAGATCTGAGGGCGGACAGAAGAAGTGCGGACAGAATCGAGTGCGGACGGACTGACAAACCATCTCAATAGGTTTCTTTTCAGAAAACTAAGAAAAAAATATTTTAACGCTTCTGCTCCATTTTCAAAACCATTTGTGCATATCGAAGTACTGCACCAGCACTGCAGAGGGTTCAAAACAAGATTTTCCCTGCAATCTGATAAGGATCGGTAGATTTATCTCTCTCTCCCTCTCTCCTCTCTCTCTCTCTCTCTCTCTCGTCTCTCTCTCTCTCTCTCTCTCTCTCTCTCTCTACCTAAAAGAGCAAGATGGAAATTGTTCAAAGATAGACAAAATCCTCTTTGGCAAAGTCATCATTTAAAATAATCATTATTGTAACTGAGAGAGAGAGAGAGAGAGAGAGAGAGAGAGAGAGAGAGAGAGAGAGAGAGAGAGAGACTCACTCTCCAGCATCTCACAAGTCTCTCGGTTGGATGTATACCTGAGAAACCTTTGGTTAGACAAATAATTCGAGAAGAATTATATAAACTTAAAAGTGAAAATAGCCAGAGAGAAATGTTATCTTAACAAAAATATTAATTTCCTTACCCTAAGTAAAAGGAGCTTAAGTCTTTCAAAATCAAAACAATTTCCTTTTAGAGACAAGAATCTTTGTGAAGGGATGAGCTCCCAGAAAGTGAGACGACATTTTGCTATTGAATTATCTGTAAAAGAAAACTGTTGGGATGACTATTTGTCTGTCCGTCCGCACTTTCTCTATCCGCCCTCAGATCTCCAGACCTACTGAAGTTAGAGAGTTGTAAATTGCTATCTTGTTCATCCATCCTCAAATCATCAAACATACCAAATTGCAACCCGCTTGTCCCAGTAGTTTTAATTTTGTATTTAGGGTCAAAGTTAACCATGGATCGTGCATCTGGCAGCGTTTTCGGAGCCATGGGACCGACCCTCACTCTGACGCATCTGGTGAGTAACTGGAGAGCTGCCGGCCATAGCTGATGGTTTTATAAGCCATTATTTGTAAAACTCGAAGAAAGAATCCTCACACATTCGGGATATATTCCTACTTCCAGCTATTTTCAGGTATATTTCAAAGCTCCGAGACTTCGTCAGCTTAGATTCCCATTGCAGGGTCTCTGATGTCGAACCAATATGACATTCCAATAGAGCCAGATATCGATGGGAGATTGTTTTAGACACTCGTAGCAAAGTCGCCTGTAGACAGACATTTTCCAATATCTCGTTTTCTTTGAAAATTCTCTAGTAATTGAATTTCTCGATATATAGGATAACTCGGGCTTATTCTTGACTCTTTAAGGACAAGCTAAGAGCACTGTTGCTTATCGGTAATTCATATACGCTCGCATCCCCTGAGCAATATTCTATACGCTCACATCCCCTATGCAAAATTCTATAAAGATCCCAGACATTAATGAGAACTAATGAGAAAGTTAATAGCAGCTTTGAAGTGCAACACCATCCCCATATTTTATCAATATTCTGCCCAAGAAGCCTACGGTGTACACAATCCTCTTACAGGCTTGGAAAGGTTGACAAACCTATGAAATTTATGTAGAATCAAAACGCCACTATATATTTTTCAGCACACTTTATTATTTTTCCATTATGTCTTTTTTTTCATTATTCTACCATTAAAAGTCTTCTTCATGTTTTTATGAATTTATCTGGTAAGGTATACCATGATTTATTTTCGCGTTTATGAAACTGATAAGAATCTTAATGAATGAATGAATAATTGGAAGTTTTCTGGCATCCTGACATCGAAGGTCATTGACGCCGATATCGTTTATTATAAATAAAGAATAAAATAATATTCAATTAAAACCATAAAAGCAAATATATCATTGTAAAAGTTAAATAGCTTTCAGAGGACCTGCTTCTGAAATAAATCTAAAAATGCCACTTGCATTGTATGACAAATCATGTCCAAGAATCTTGGCAAGGACGAACCTGCCATCCACACCTCGAGCCTCAAACAGATATCTATTTCTTTCCGTGCTATAAGTGGGGCATTCAGTCAACAAATGCCTCACGGTCAAGGGTATCAAACAGTCATCACAATATGGTTGGTGTTGGCCAGCTAGCAGAAACTCATGTGTCATCCGAGTGTGACCAATTCGGAGACGACAAAGAGTAGTCTCCCACTTTTGGGGCATCACGTTATACTTCCAAGGGGATATAACATTTGTTATTTCTCTCATCTTATTATCAGCTAAGCTATCCCAATGCTTTTGCCAATTATTATAAATAAAATTCTTAATTGTGGGTAAAAAATCATTACATGGAATGGGATACCTTCTTGGTAGCAACTCAGCTGCAGCATTCTTTGCCAGTGAATCTGCCTCTCATCTCCAGAAACACCTACGTGTGCCGGAACCCAACAAAATCGAACTGTTATGCCTTTCAGACCAATAATGAAAAGCCACTCTAAAATCTTTAAAACCAAAGGATTACTAGAATTAAAAACTTCTAAAGCTTGAAGGACACTTCTTGCGTCAATAAAAATGGTGAAATTACCCTCATCTTTTAATGCTATTTTTCTCAATAGCGGTTAATATGCCATATAGTTCTGCAGTAAATATGGAAGATACTAGAGGAAGTGCACCTCTACAATTAAAAGAACTACTATATACTCCAAATCCAACGCCAGCATCAGATTTGGAGCCATCTGTATATATAAAAGTCGATTCCCTATGTTCTTCGACATGTTCATGAAAGAGAGACCTGGCTTCTAATTCAGTCATGTTCTTTTTTATACCAATAAAATATTTACAAAAAGATATCTCTGGTAATTTCCATGGAGGGGTTGGTGATATCCTAAATGGAAGAACTCTATTTCTTGCTATATCAAGACCGTTTATTAATTGTTTTACCCGAAAACCATAGGGTTGAGGAAGATTTTGGGTGTAACTCAAGATATCTAAAATGCCTTACAAAGTTTGCAATCTGACAGGCTAAAGAATTGGGAAGTCTTTGCAACCTAAACCAATACCGAATAATAGAAGACTTTCGGTAAAGGTCTAAAGTTAATTCTCCAGCGTCAACAAGGAGACTTGGAATAGGCGAAGTTCTAAATGCTCCTGTAGACAATTTGATACCAGCATGGTGTATAGAATCTAATACCTTTAATCGGCTTGGGGTGGCTGAGGAGTATATCTCACACCCATAACTAATTTTTGAAAAAAATTAAGGCTTTGTATAATGTTAAAATAGTTTTGCAGTCTGCCCCCCATGATGTATGTGACAATGCTTTTAAAAGATTCAGGGCCTCAAGACACTTAACTTTCAACGCCTTTAAGTGAGGAACCCATGTCAACCTGCAATCAAATATCAAACCTAAAAATCTAGCTTCACTTACACATGGGATCCGTTGGCCTTTGATGTATATATCAGGGTCTGGATGTACTCCCCGAATACAACAGAAATGGACAACAACAGTTTTGCTTGTCGAAAACTTAAATCCATTCTTATCGGCCCACTGAATAATTTTGTCAATTGAGAGTTGTAGTTTTCTCTCAACCATCGACATTCTAGATCCAGCAAATGATATGGAGAGATCATCTACAAATAATGTTGAGAGAATATCTTGGGGAATGACAGAGGATATCCCATTAATGGCTAGTGCAAACAGTGTTACACTTAGCACACTACCCTGGGGAACTCCTTCTTCCTGACATCTCCTCTCTGATAGAGTTTCCCCCACTCTCACTTGAAAAAATCTATGTGAAACAAATGATTGAATGAACAATGGTAACTCTCCTCGTAATCCTAATTCATGAATGGTTTTAACTATACCATATCTCCATGCAGTATCATATGACTTCTCAAGATCAAAAAAGACTGTTACATGGTGCTGTTTGGAAGCAAAGGCTTCATAAATAGAGGATTCAAGTTGTATCAACACATCAGTCGTTGAATGCATTTTTCTAAATCCACACTGGATAGGTGATAAAATACCCTTCTTTTCCAGGTACCATATCAGTCTTGCATTGACCATCTTCTCCATGATCTTACATAAACAAGATGTCAATGCAAATAAGGTCGATAGTTTGCAGCGAATAAAAAACTTATCCTTGAACAGGTTTTGAAAAAGGAAGGCTAAAATAATGGCTAGTTCCCAAACTCTTGGATAACTATGATCATGCCATATTCTTGTAATAATGCTTAAAATAAACACTTGGTATTAACAGTACATGTTTAATCATTGCTTATGGAAATCCATCGGGTCCAGGGCTGCATCATTACACGTAGCAAGTGCGGAGTCAAATTCTCTTTCAGTAAAAGGAGAGTTGTATGACTCTTCCCTTCCTGTTGCAAAATTTAAAATTTTCTTTTCTTCAATGCTCCTAAACTGATGACCAGGAGCTGCTTCACACTTGCATGATACATTTGAGAAATGATCCGCCAGGGCATTGCTAACCTCAGTTGCTCCAGTCACATACTGATCATTCACCTTCAACACTGGTGGTGGGTTGGGGGTGAATTTGCCTGCTATCTTTTTCACTTTCCTCCACACAGAAGATGGTGGTGTTCTACTGTTAATGGAGGAAACAAAAGACACCCAAGCCCAAGACTGGCTCCTAGCTTCTTTCATGGCACGACGGAACTGTGCTCTACATTTCTTGTATATAATTAAATTCTCCTTAGTACGGCGTCTTTGCAATCAGGTTAAAGACCTTCTTGTGGCTCTGTGCAGGGCAGTTAGTTCTGAAGACCACCAGGGGACTGGTCGTCGTTTGAATAACCCTCTTGTTTTGGGAATTGAATTGACTCCTGCTGTATGAAGGGTTCCATTCAGCATGTCTATGGCATCATCTAATGTCCTCCAATCAAAATCGAGAAGGCAATTAGAGCTTGCGATCGATAGGTCAATGCATGACAAGGTACCTGTCTGGACATGAAAGTGTGTGGGCTCTCCTGTATTAAGGAGTCCAACATCCTCATTTTCCACAATTGATGATATAATGCCCCTTGTGCTTGTTAAAACATCGCCCCATAAAGGATGTCTACCATTCAAATCTCCCAGTAAGAGAGAATGTTGGGGGAGTTGTTGAATCACTTCTACTAAATTATCATACAAAATATTATCATTTGGAGGTAGGTACAGAGAGCATATTGTATATTTTCTCCCTATATCAATCTGTACAACCACTGCCTGCAGAGGTGTACGAATAGACAAAGATATTTGGGGAACATCTCGACGAACGTAAATGACACTTCCACCATGGCTCCCTGCTTGTTGATTATATGGTGTTCTATAGCTAATATACTCTCGAGGCAAGGAGTATTAGCATCAAGCTTGCTCTCCTATAGACATACAATTATGGGGGAATGCTCATGAATTAGTAGCTTAAGTTCTTCATATTTGGCCCTTACACCCTGACAATTCCATTGCAAAATGGAAGAGAAAACTATGGATCACTTCTGGAAGACATCTTGAATGAGGTCTTCCCATTGGCAACTTTTAATCTAACATTATTTCCTGTAGGTTTCTTTAGAGATGGTCTTGATATATTGGGTTTTACATTGCCTTTTCTTTGTGTCCTTTTGATCTATTTGTTGAGGCGGATGGTGGACCTCAACTTGAATTTCTGATTTATTCAAGTTATCTTCCAGTTGATAAGAAACATCAACAGAAAAAAACATCAAATTTATTTGACGTCATAGCTTTAATGTTTCTGATGGAAGGGGTGAGAGAGATGGAGGTCTCTCTCTTTTTCGATTAATAGGTGGTGGGCTTCTAGGTTTTTTAGGTTTTTGCACCTTCCCCACAACAGGTGCACCAAGCAAGTTGGTTTTTAAGTGGAACCTCCATCAAATCAGGCAAGGACATGGCCTGAGAGAGGTTTGTACTACTAATTGTGATGGGGGACGAAGGTTGTACGGGGATGGGCAATGCCGCACTGTTAATACACTGTGGCAAAGCCCCAGAAGGCAATATGCTTACCTCATCGTGCAGCATTTATCATTAGATGGTATATTCCTTTTTATAGAACTATTGGCACTGCTAGGTGGGTTTTTGATTTTAGTGCCTTTGCATAACTACTTGATTTATCTAATAGTCTTTTGGCATATCCCATACTTATTATGTTCTTAAATTTGGATTTGTTAAGGGCATCTTCTTCCGACTTATACAGCTCGCAGCTCCAGTCAGTGGGTTTATGATTTGAGCTGCAATTTAAACACCTGGTCTCAAGTGCACATTCTCCATGGTAAGATTTGGAGCAAATACCACACATTTTTTCGTTTTTGCAAACTTTTGACGGGTGTCCAAATTTAAAACAATTAAAACATTGCAGTGGCTTCTGCTTGAATGGTCGAACTTTAATAATTTCATTTTCAATAATAATGCGGGAAGGTACATCAGCATCCTGGAAAGTAAGGATAATCATTGATGTACCTGGGACTTTGTGTACTTTCCATACATTTAGTGGACACATGACCAGTATCTCCTCCTCTGTAAATTCATACAGATCTTTTGTTAAAAACTACTCCCCTTCCATAGCTAAAATTTAGGTGGGGTTTGACATCTAACTTAATGTCATCATCATTTGTTTGGCATGGATAAGGTAACTATTTTTTCCAAAACGAGATATATCTCCCGGTGCAATAGTTCCTACTTTTTTCTGAATTAATTTGCATATTTTGAAAATAGTTCCCTGTAACCCCCTGAGATTCAGCTACAAGCCACATCGGTGGTTTTGGCTTCCTCTGGGAAGGCATAACTAAATCAGCATCTTTTTCAAACCAGTCCGCAGGTCTATAAACATCCAAATCCTTTGGTACCTTGTCACAAAGAGCAGCCATTATATTCAAGTTATTAACAAGTTATTAATTTTGATATTATTTATATTACATATTGCATTAAATGCTTCGTCATGACTATTGTAAGATATCCATGAATCCCATTTTGTATCTTCCAGTTTCATTCTTATTTCTGTTATAGATCCATAACACTCAGCATTCTTTATATATAATCATAATTTGTCTCTATTAGAATTAGGGTAACATGAAGGATTCGAAGTTTCCTTGCATTACCCAGATTACTCAATTTTAGAATATCAATAGAATGGTCCTTCCTAGTTCCGAGGTCATAATAAACAGAGTTTTCCCTAATTAAATTAGCAGAGGTCGTCAACAGTGTCTGAGGTTCGCCATTCGATCCAGGGGTATAAGAAACATTAATTTCAGTCATTAAATTAGTTGGGGGAAAGAAAAAAATTAGACTGTCTGACGTCCAAAAGAGAACCCATTATCCTTTCATGAAATTAATTTCTCCACCAATGACACCTGCGAGAGCTGCTTCCCAAATGTCCACTCCCTACCCAACCACAAAGGGATGGTACCACTATGATTAGAGTGGCTCAAGTGTATGCCAAACCCGCTTGATGGGACTGAGAGCATTACAGGAATACAATCATCCCCACTTTAATCATAGTGGCAGGCATACCGGACAGAATGCCGAGAGTCCTATCTCTATGAAACCGGCCAACCCCTGGAATCCGAAGGCCAAGTTTTGGTTCGAGAATAGTCCCGCATGCCAGTATGGAAATACTGACATTCCAAGGTGTCCAAACATTATCGGGTAGTTGGCATGACCACCACAGCTCCCACAATTGATTTTGAAAAAATTTCCAATCCCGGATATGATGTCCCCTAGAAAAACATCTGGACAGTGAAATGGGTAAGAGTTTTGACAGCAAGGTTGGAGAAAGTTGAATAAATATGAAAAGAATGACAACAATTATAAGGAAATAGAAATATGGATGAGAGAAATTTAGAGTCAAACTGCGGAAAAACAAAAAATTCCCCCAGTTTGAGAGCCCCTCAATGTCCGTCACCACGCTTCAGCACTGGAATGATATGCCGTGCGGAAGCCCAATGACTTCATCAAGGCATTCTCTCATTAAGAGGGATAAGAATCTTAAGGTGATTTAGAATTTAATATCTGAAATGCACCAAAATTAACAATTCCTACAGATTAGTATGTAAACAGTTTAACATTTGACTTTTATTATGAAATCATATATATTGAAATTTTTTGTGATTTTTTAAATTCCCTCTTTGTGATGCACCCAAAAATGGCATTTAGCACAAATCACTACAGACAGAAAATGACATTTTTCACGTAAGTATGGTTAGAATAATGAGCGTATATATTCTATTAGCACTCGGGGTTGAATTTGGCTCAATATTTAAGAAGGGCTGGAAGTTATAGCTTGAAAGGAATAAAAAAAAAGACGGAAAATACAAAGGGTCTTGCTTCAAAATTGGCAGGTTGAATGAGGCTAACTTCCAAAAAAAAAAGGGGGGGGGAGGTGGAAGGCGAGAAGGGGAGTTCTTTCTTGACCTTCTGAGTTGAATGGGATTAAATACCAGTCCTGGAAACCATTAGCAAGTTTTGTAAGGGATCTCAAAACATTCCTGGAATTCATTGGCAAGCTCTGTAAGGGATTTCATACAAGTCCTGGAAACCATTAGCAAGTTTTGTAATGGATCTCATACCAGTCCTGGAAACCATTAGCAAGTTTTGTAATGGATCTCATACCAGTCCTGGAAACCATTAACAAGTTTTGTAATGGATCTCATACCAGTCCTGGAAACCATTAGCAAGTTTTGTAATGGATCTCATACCAGTCCTGGAAACCATTAGCAAGTTTGGTAATGGATCTCATACCAGTCCTGGAAACCATTAGTAAGTTTTGTAATGGATCTCATACCAGTCCTGGAAACCATTAACAAGTTTTGTAAGGGATCTCATACCAGTCCTGGAAACCATTAGCCAGTTTTGTAATGGATCTCATACAAGTCCTGGAAACCATTATTAAGTTTTCATTCAAGTTTCTTTCATGGTTATTACGCTTTGAGTGAAGGAATATTTCCGCTTTCAGTTAACCTGTAAAAACTTGCTTCCTTTGATTTCTTGAGAGAGAGAGAGAGAGAGAGAGAGAGAGAGAGAGAGAGAGAGAGAGAGTCTCCGGTAGCTAGCAAAGTATTTTCCTAAGATGTTTCTGGTAAAAATATTGAAATGCCATTAATTTTGCCTCGATTTGCTAGATAATAATAATAATAATAATAATAATAATAATAATAAATAATAATAATAAGAATAATAATAATAATAATAATAATAAAATAATAATAATAATAATAATAATAATAATAATTTATTATTATATGTGGCGCCGTGGAGGAGTGGGTTAGGTCGTCAATAGACTTAAGTCAAGTTAAGCAACATTGGCTCTGGTCAGTTGTTGGATGGGTGACCGCTCTCCTCGGCGTTGATTCCTTGGGAAAGGATCTTTACCATAATTTCCTCAGTCTACTCAGCTGTAAATGAGTACCTATCCCTGATGGGGTAGGGTCCAGCTATGGGTTAAATAGCAAAACTCAGCAATGATGGAAAGAAATGAAGGATTAAACGACAACGACGTAAATGGAACCTCTGGCAACAGAGGAGCTTCGTCCGGCAACCAGGTATTCAACCCAATTGAAGGGGAAGACGGTCAGGTACTTGGAGTCGTCATCCAGCAACTGATCACCACAACGACATTAATCAACAGCCTGAGATTGGAGCTACAGAGGCAAAAAGGAAGAAATGGACAAGAGAAGAAAATAAGGAAATATGGAGATGCTACATCAGAAGCAACCCGACGGAGAGAGGATATAGAAGAAGATTGGTCAACATCTGGAATGAGAGGAATAACACCCCCCAAACAGAGCAGAGGCTGGCAGACCAAGTAAGGAACATAAAGAAAAAGAACTGGCTCTCCCCAACAGAAAGAGAAGAACTGGAAAGGGAAATGTCACACGACAACGAATTACACGAAGACGAACTGAGAGACGATGCCACAGAAGACGACAGGGAGGATAAGGTATCAGACAACGACACGAAGAAACACCGACGAAGTAACAGAGAGGACGGAATGGGTAGAAAAGATTAGACAATGGATGGAGCCAGATACAGAGAGAACAAAGATCCCCTCCATGAAAGCCTACAACACCAAGAAAATTAAGGGAGAAAACAAGTGAGGTCAATGAAATACTGGGCATAATACAGACCACCAGTATCACAGAAACAAATAACTTGACATATGCAGGAGCAAGATTAGTAGCAGAACTGATGGGAATTCGAACACTACCACTAGCACAACCAACCCAACAGAAACCAAAAACAGCAACCTCCTTGGAAAAGGCGCCTGGAAAAGCAAATCATGGTGATGAGATCTGACTTGAGTAAACTGCAAACGAGGATGGCAGGAAAAAAAGGCCTAAGAACGCAAAGGGAAAACAAGGGAAGAAACTCAACGAGGAAATACAAAGTACAAGAGAGGGGTTATTAAACAACACAATAGAAGATGTAAAACAGAGGCTTAAGGCAAAAGCACATAAGATCCAATGGTACATGAACACGAATAAGGGATACCAACAGAACAAACTATTCGGAACCAACCAGAAAAGACTATACAGCCAGAAATTCCTGAAGCCGAACCAAGTAAGAGACTCTGGGAAAACATATGGAGCAATCCGGTATCACACAACAAACATGCAACATGGCTCCAGAAGTCAAGGAAGAAGAAACAGGGAGAATAAAACCAAAGATTCACAGACATCACGACAGACACAGTCAGACACCAACTAAACGAAAATGCCAAACTGGAAAGCCCCAGGTCCCGATGAAGTCCATGGATACTGGCTCAAAAACTTCAAGGCCCTACACCCACGAATAGCAGAAACAACTCCAGCATTGTATCTCAAATCACCAAGCACCCAAATGGATGACCACAGGAAGAACATCCTTAGTACAAAAAGACAAGAGTAAGGGAAATATAGCCAGTAACTACAGGCCTATCACCTGCTACCAATAATGTGGAAGTTACTAACAGGTATCATCAGTGAAAGGCTATACAACTACCTAGAGGAGACAACACCATCCCCCACCAACAGAAAGGCTGCAGACGGAACTGTAGGGGCACAAAAGACCAGCTCCTGATAGACAAAATGGTAATGAAGAACAGTAGGAGAAGGAAAACCACCTAAGCATGGCATGGATAGACTATAAGAAAGCCTTCGACATGATACCACACACATGGCTAATAGAATGCCTGAAAATATATGGGGCAGAGGAAAATACCATCAGCTTCCTCAAAAATACAATGCCCAACTGGAATACAATCTTACAAGCTCTGGAATAAGACTAGCAGAGGTTAATATCAGGAGAGGGATCTTCCAGGGCGACTCACTGTCCCCACTACTCTTCGTAGTAGCCATGATTCCCATGACAAATGTACTACAGAAGATGGATGCCGGGTACCAACTCAAGAAAAGAGGCAACAGAATCAACCATCTGATGTTCATGGACGACATCAAGCTGTATGGTAAGAGCATCAAGGAAATAGACACCCTAATCCAGACTGTAAGGATTGTATCTGGGGACATCAGGATGGAGTTTGGAATAGAAAAATGCGCCTTAGTCAACATACAAAAAGGCAAAGTAACGAGAACTGAAGGGATAAAGCTACCAGATGGGAGCAAACATCAATACATAGATGAGACAGGATACAATACCTGGAATAATGGAAGGAGGAGATATAAAACACCAAGAGATGAAGGAAACGATCAGGAAAGAATATATGCAGAGACTCAAGGCGATACTCAAGTCAAAACTCAACGCCGGAAATATGATAAAAGCCATAAACACATGGGCAGTGCCAGTAATCAGATACAGCGCAGGAATAGTGGAATGGACGAAGGCAGAACTCCGCAGCATAGATCAGAAAACCAGGAAACATATGACAATACACAAAGCACTACACCCAAGAGCAAATACGGACAGACTATACATAATACGAAAGGAAGGAGGGAGAGGACTACTAAGTATAGAGGACTGCGTCAACATCGAAAACAGAGCACTGGGGCAATATCTGAAAACCAGTGAAGACGAGTGGCTAAAGAGTGCATGGGAAGAAGGACTAATAAAAGCAGAACGAAGACCCAGAAATTATACAGAGACAGGAGAAAGACAGAAAGAACAGAGGACTGGCACAACAAACCAATGCACGGACAATACATGAGACAGACTAAAGAACTAGCCAGCGATGACAATGGCAATGGCTACAGAGGGGAGAGCTAAAGAAGGAAACTGAAGGAATGATAACAGCGGCACAAGATCAGGCCCTAAGAACCAGATATGTTCAAAGTACGATAGACGGAAATAACATCTCTCCCATATGTAGGAAGTGCAATACGAAAAGTGAAACCATAAACCACATAGCAAGTGAATGCCCGGCACTTGCACAGAACCAGTACAAAAAGAGGCATGATTCAGTAGCAAAAGCCCTCCACTGGAGCCTGTGCAAGAAACATCAGCTACCTTGCAGTAATAAGTGGTACGAGCACCAACCTGAAGGAGTGATAGAAAACGATCAGGCAAAGATCCTCTGGGGACTATGGTATCAGAACGGATAGGGTGATACGTGCAAACAGACCAGACGTGACGTTGATTGAGAAGGTCAAGAAGAAAGTATCACTCATTGATGTCGCAATACCATGGGACACCAGAGTTGAAGAGAAAGAAGAGGGAAAAAATTGGATAAGTATCAAGATCTGAAAATAGAAATAAGAAGGATATGGGATATGCCAGTGGAAATCGTACCCATAATCATAGGAGCACTAGGCACGATCCCAAGATCCCTGAAAAGGAATCTAGAAAACTAGAGGCTGAAGTAGCTCCAGGACTCATGCAGAAGAGTGTGATCCTAGAAACGGCACACATAGTAAGAAGAGTGATGACTCCTAAGGAGGCAGGATGCAACCCGGAACCCCACACTATAAATACCACCCAGTCGAATTGGAGGACTGTGATAGAGCAAAAAAAAAAAAAAAAAAAAAAAAAAAAAATTATTATTATTATTATTATTATTATTATTATTATTATTATTATTATTATTATTATTATTATCTAGCAAATAGAGGCAAAATTAATGGCATTTCAATATTTTTACCAGAAACATCTTAGGAAAATACTTTGCTAGCTACCGGAGACTCCCTCTCTCTCTCTCTCTCTCTCTCTCTCTCTCTCTCTCTCTCTCTTTCTTGAGAGGGTCCTGTGATGCAGGACCCTCTCAAGAAAACTAATGTTGTCTACCAATACATATGCCCTGTCCGGGAATGCCCCGGCGCCTACATTGGTATGACAACGAGTGCGATTTTCCAAGAGGATATCTGCCACGCTCAGGAAGCGCCATCCATAAACCATGCAAAAAACGTCCACAATACCAGGATAACTCGGAAGGACATTATTTCTAATATTGGTATTATCAATAAGGAGGCAGACCACCGTCGCCTCCGACCTCTTAGAGGCCCTACACATCGGGAAAGAGAGACCCAGCCATCAACACCACTCAAGAGACTTCACTTCTCCCGACGGTGGCGCGTAGGGCGCCGCCCGCCGGCACCATAGAGCCGATCGAACGGACCAATCAGGTGCCCCTGCCGAATGCTACGCTCCCAGTCTCCAGCGTCCGCACGCGAAGAGCAGTGCGAGCTTCACCTCTGCCAAGACGGCTTGACTCAGGGGGACTTAAGCCTCTGTTCAGCCAATGAAAACGCAGCGCAGCACAGACAGAGCACCTGGGACAATAAATACCGCCGGAACGACCCCATTCCAACCAGTTCACGCTCACCTTTCCTTGAAAATGAACCGATGATACGGTTGGAAACGTTGGAATTCCGTTACGCCCTTAGACTAAGATTTGTTAACCACTTTTGTTATCATATCAATAGATTATTATTTTTAGAAAACATTTATTTAACCAAGATATGAACATTTGACTCCAGTTAATAGGATGGTCTAAATCTCTATTAACTGGAGTCAAGCAAGAGCCTTAGTCCCATGTAATGACACAGTTAAAAGGAATATCATTGAATCTTGTTTTATCAGTCAAATAATAGAAATGTTCTAAATTTAAGTCTTGGTTTTTTATTTAAACTTGATGCTTTCATAATGAAAAAAGTTGTAGATAAATATAAGCAACAAAATTAATATATTCAGTTTTTACATGTTTTGGACTGTAAAGATACTTTGTAATTTCGGTTAGGGTCAGAATCTGTTTAAGTTTGTGACCGTGTGATATCCGATAATCCTGGATTATCCCTTTTAATTTTTACCCTTTTGATAATTAACCATCTGGTATTCCTTGATCTTGTTTGTACCTGAGGCCTTCCTCTCCTTGACGATGTCTAATAAAGACGAAAGCGCTTGGATTCCTGACTGTCATTTCCCGTGGTATTCGCTTATTTAGTATATATATATATATATATATATAATATATATATATATATATATACATGCATGTATATATATATATATATATATATATATATATATATAGTATTATATATATATATATATATATATATATATATATGATATATATATATGTGTGTGTGTTTGTGTGTGTGTATGTGTGTGTGCTAACATATACAAATACATCTTTATACATTCATATTTATATAATTCATAACTATATATAAATACACTTGTAAATATATTTTAAATATATATATATATATATCAAAAATACATAAATTCTTATCTCCTCTTAATAACAATTTTCAACAAACCTGTTCGCTGGCCTCTTCAAAGCGAAACCAAACTGAGATAAGTTCCTTGGTCTTCTTCTAAATAGAACGATATTTATCAGTTTCTTCGAGATAGAAAGTTGCGTGAATATCGACTGATGCATTATCGTCAGCCAGAAGACTGAAAGGAACATTCAATTACCCATTTTTTAATGGTTTGTATATTTGACTTAGCGCTGGAGTTCACTCACATATAACGGCTAGAATGTATCTATCAGAATTCAGCAGCATACAAAAATACGGTGACAGATGACTATCGCCTTCCACTTTGAAACACGAGGTTTTTTGCAAAAATGTAAGATATTGAGTTACTGGAAGTAGTCACAGTAAAATTTTGTGTACTCTTGTGTAAAGTCCACCTCCCTAGCCTCTTCTCAGTACGGTTCAAAGTTAGCCATAATCGTGCTTCTGGAAACGATATAGGATAGGCCACCACTAGACCGTGGTTAAGTTTCATGGGCCGCTGCTCATACAGCATTACACAGAGACCACCGAAAGCTAGATATCTATCTTCGGTGGCCTTGATTATGCGCTGTATCGGCTGTACAGAAAACTCGATCGCGCCGAAGAAACCTTGCGCATTTTTTTCACTTGATTTTCATAAGGACTGTAACTGGATACTACTGTAAACGCTACGCAAGACTATATTCATCTAACAAGTAGTCTATGTAACCATGAATTAGGTGGTCAAAGAAATTTCAGAACAGTTTGCAAATTCGTAAAATGAGTAAATATTTTCTACGAGGGTCGAGAGATCTTTTAACCAACTGATTCTCGGCACTAAAGCACCCGGATGTAGTAATTAACATAAACAATGTATATCCGACGTATTCTCTCTCTCTCTCTCTCTCTCTCTCTCTCTCTCTCTCTCTCTCTCTCTCTCTCTCTCGGCCTGCCCTATGCAGGGATACTGGAAACGTATAAAACAAGAACTTTACAAAAAGATGGCATACTTCTCCATGCGTTTTCTACCTCAAAGCCTGAACAAGATCTTTGTACAGCGCCAAAGCCCTCTGTTCTATTGAATTAGGGAATACAGGCATCTCAAAAAAAATCTCTCTCGCCAAAAAATCAAGGAGTGCTGAATCGTAATCTTAACTTCTACCGTAAACTTTTAATTAAGCGCCATGCCCTCCTTTCTAGCAGATAAAAGGTGGGAAAAGACAGGTGAGGTGCTATCACCTTTAGGCTCTGGTTGAAAGACGGGACACTTTCCACCCAGAAACACGGCGTTGGTAGTTATTTTCACCCTTGCACCTGGGAGGTGTGAGTGGGAAGATCGTAAAAATCAAAGGGTGAACGCTTACTTTCAAATAAAAATACGGTAGCCAAAAACGAAGTAGCCAGGAAATAAACGTTCGTAAAATCATCCAGTGGAGAAATGATAAAAATCAAAGAAATAGGCGAACGCACATTTCCAAATAAAAATACAGTAGCCAAAAATGAAGTAGCCATGAAATAACAAACTCTGTGAAAATAAGGCAGAAACTGCACAAAAACAGCACTTGTTTTTAATGTAACACGCGGGGATCGTTCGTCAAATCATTCAGTGGAGAGATGATAAAAATCAAAGAAATATGCGAACGCACATTTTTTAAGATAAAAATACGGTAGCCATAAAAGAAGTAGCCATGAAATAACCAACTCAGTATAAAAAGAAGGCACAAACCAGCGCTTCTTTTTAATGTAACACGTTCGTAAAATCATTCACACAAAGTGGAAAATTGAAATGCGTCACTATTTCGTGAGGTGACAGTTGCCCCCCATAAGTTAATAGCGCCAAGAGGTCAAACTCTTATCGAGTAATTAGTTTTTTATTCACATTCCATGAAGAAGGCACGAAAGATAAATGTCTGTAGATATGGAGAATACAATAATGGCGGTATTTACACACACACACACACACACACAAACGCACACACAAGTCAATGCCCTTGCCCCCTATAAAGAATGTTGCCCCAGTTATCGGAAACGGGAAATGAAGTCACTTTCCTTTAATTGCTAACAAATGAGAGAGGAATTTCTATTTGCGTAAAGTCTGTAGGAGCAAAATATATATATATAAAAAAAACTATTTTCAAAACTAAAATATCGCGTTTTCCTGCGTCGTTCACTTAAAACATGAAATTCTAGTTAAGGGTCGAACACAATGTCTTTCTTTTTTTAATCTCATCGCAGAGGCTCATGGGACAGCAACTTATTACGAGGAGAGGAAAGAGTAAAATAAAAAAATAAAAAGCAGAACACATTTAAAATGATCAAGAGGATTACGAGGAGATGCAATCTTTATTTTCTTATGAAGAATAAAAAGAGGGGAAATACTTTGAAATTAATGAAGTGATCGAATCAGCGATACCAGGAAAAGGATCAGGTCAGTTTGGTTGTTAACTTGTTACGGAAAATTCAGATGCAGGAAAAAGATAACTAAAAACATTCTTTGGATATTAAGGAACCGACAACTTATAACTTGTTATATATTATAAAACCGACAACTTACAACTTGTTATATATATCATGAAACCGACAACATAAAGTTTCCTTAACATTTAAAAAAATCTTGAGTCAAGAATAGCATAGAATATAGAATTTAGGCCAAAGGCCAAACGCTGGGACCTATGAGGTCACTCAGCGCTGAAAAAGGAAATCGACATTTAAGAAGATTTCAAAGGTGTAACAGGAAGAAAAACCCTCAGAGTAGCAGCACTTTGAAACGATCGCTAGAGAGGGTGGAAAAGTCAGTATGGAATGGAGGAGAATATGAACGGAGGTACAGTAAAGAGGAACTGAAAAGGGTTGCAAAGACCCTCAAGTAACGCCTACTTTTGAAAACGCGCACTCATGTACCGGACACGAACTGACAGAGAGTTCTCTTTCCAGGAACGAATCCCGAGGCATCCTCTCCCGGTCGTGACGACAATCAATTGAACCAACTTTCAGATTTGAACGCCTCTCCTTTCATCTTCTGCGGAGGAGACCATTCGCTTTTCATGCAGAGAGACTTACGGCTTTCAGACACGTAACTCTGTTCAGATTTTATGGCCTAGAGTCTTCAAAAGTGTCATCAAAACATTCCAAAGAAGTGAAAGGGACCGAAATAATAATAAAAATAATAATAATAATAATAATAATAATAACTAATAATAATAATAATAATAATAATAATAATAAAATAATAATAATAATACCTTTATTTCACAATATTACAGTGGGGCATTCTAACAATGTGCATTGGATTAAAATATACATAAAAGGCTTCTTATAACTTTAACATCTGCTGATTAAAGTAATACATAGGTACATAGATTTACATCCAAATATCCTTTAAAAGTATTTTAGATAAAAATCATTGCATACATAAAGAATTAGCGTAAAAACACATCATTATTAGTCATCATTCTCAGAAACTTGGTCCTAAAACTTTGTGGAACTTCCTTGGTTCCAGGGATCTTCCGTACAAGTATAAGTCCTTGACTCTGAATGACCAGGTTCAGTGGATATCAGTCGAGTGCGGGCAGTCGTCTTAGAGAATTCTCCCAGTAGAAAATTCTATTCACAGTGAATTCCTCACCCACCTCCCAGCACATTTTCTGAACTATAAATTTCACGAAAATTCTCCCAGTAGAAAATTCTACTCGCAGTGAATTCCTCACCCACCTCCCGGCATTTTTCCTGAACGATAAATTTCACTCCTCCAATCATTTTTTCAAAAAGAACACCTAATACTTCCTTAAAAAAAATATTTGATAACGTTGGCTTGCCAGTAAACTACGATTTTAAAGCCACTATCACGAACTTATAGTCACGATCTGAAACTTGAGACTATAAAGAGTTCTTAAGTCCACAATGAACTTTTACCTCTTAACCCTTTCCGGTCTTGGGGCTTCTGAGAGAAGCCCACCATCTCTCTCATACTAGGTATCGAGGGCTTCTGACAGAAGCCCACCCCAACACCGTTGCATATCTTTGTAATAACTCGATATAGCGTCCCCAAAATTTATCCAATCCATAGTCTGTTTTCTCTACTTGACGTGTATAAATCAAAGAATATCTTTTCCAACCAGTCAATCCATAATGTGGCCGAAAATAATATTCAAAACTACGCCAAAAACTTGGCTAGTTACTGGCGAGATCACCTCATTTCGCCAGCGAGTTTCCCAGGTGAAAGTTGCCTCTCGCTACTTTCTAACTGGCTTCATTTCCTCACGTGTTTGTAACACTGTCACCAAGTCGCCCGACATCCCTAAATTTGACTACTAAGAAGTAATTAGTGATCTTTGCTCAGATCCGATATATAATTTTTCTGTCTCTGACGAACAATATTTTCACTGCAATCCATATTTCTAAAAAGTATAAAAAAAAAAAAAATCAGTCGGCATACAATATATAGCTGCGTTCAATCTCGTGATGAAATCGAAAACATTTCCTCTCCGTACATCAGAATGATGCCGATTAGTAAATTACCAATAAATCTTTGTAATTTTCCAGAAATAAATCCTTTATCAAAACTCTTATATATATAGTAATGTTATTCAATGTAAAATGAAAATGCAGAAAACTGCAAGTTTACTGAGAGAACCCATAAAACTATAAATTTTGAAACAACTCCCAATGATATGGCAACAGGGGGGGGGGGGGGATTGTAATGGTCCAGGTATATTTACAACCCAGTGTGCGAACCTCACTTTGCCTTGCATATACCCATCCTGCCTACCCCCTGACCCGGCCAAGTTTTCGTTAATGTGCCATGGAAGACATGAACTGTGTAGTGTGGTCATAAAAAAAATCATTGCTTTTTAATTATCCTTCTCAGTCTCAGCATGATAGGTTTCCAAATTCAAACTGCCTCTCTGGAAGAGATGAGTCAACTGTTAGGGTTGACAATAAAATACCAAATAAAGAGGGTTGCACCCTCATTTGGTGTCAAATATTTTATTTCTAATAAAATCGATAGTCATTTTGTGCAGGTTAACAATTGCAAAATTTTCTTATTTACATTTTCTCTGCTTATTATTTATTACCATAGTATTGTTATGAAGTTGATTGTTATGTCTTTCTGTTTCCTTTTACTGGTTGTGACCACCTATTACCTCTTTTTGACCATGGGAATTGTAAACCTGCAGTGTTTACTTTTAAATTTTGTTTAATCCTAAAATTCTTGAGCTGTCATCATTGAGATGTACTTGACTGAGGAATATCTTCCCCCACCTCCAAAACCCTGTGTGGTAACTCCTCAACCTGTAATGGCAGTTAATATAAGAGGTCCAATGCCTTCTGTAGCACCTGTAATGGTAGTACCACCTGTAATGATGGCTCCTCGTCCTGCAAGCTTCATGCCTGGCCCTCATGCACCCCATGTTCCAAGAATTATGGTCCTTCAGCCACCTCAGTCAGCAGCCCCTCTAGACCACCACCACCTGGTCCTCCAATGGGTGTGGTTGGTGTGGACAAAGATGATGAAGGACCTGCTGCAAAGAGGGCATGAACAGAAGAAACACTTGTCCCAGAAGAAGATTGGGCAAGACGGTTTCCTGGTCCCGTCAAATTCCAGGTTGCAGTTCCTCAGGTTTCTGATAAACCAGAATAGCGCCTGATGGGGCAGACACTTTCACTGACCTTCCAGTAACAGATCCAGTATCTGTTGTTAAAGCTAAACCTCATGAAGAAATTGGTTTGCCCCCAGGTAAGCATAAGTTGGCAAGAGATGGATTGTTCTTCAAGGATTCACAGTCTTTGACTTATTACAATGTTGGATCTGGAACTGTTATTCACAGTTGAAGGAACGTGGAGGACGTAAGAAGTAAAAGATATGCATTTCATTAGTAAATATTACCACCTCATTCAGTTTTTGGTTTCCGCTTGACAGTTAACTTGTGAACTTAAATATCTAGGTCACACATTTTATCCTTTAAAAATTCTTATGTCACAGGTTGTATTGACTTACCACAGTAATCATTTATTTGTACAGTTAAAATACAAGCTTGTTAACTTTCAGCAAAATTAAGGTGGCAGTCTTATCTCAAAGGAAATGTATTAAAAAATGCAGTATTGTTATGATAACATCTCATTAAATGTGTTCAAAAATGAAATATTGAAATAACATTAATTACAATATATGTTTTGTAATGTATAATAGCATACAGTACCATAAAATATGACTACTGCATTCTTGGTAACAGACGAGAGTATTCTTTATTGCCATAAAGTTATTTGTGAGTCCAAAAATTTTGGTAGCTTAAAGTAGCTTTGATTATAGCTGAACAAGAGAAGCAATATTACATCTGTTGCTTAAGAGTATATTGACGTCACTAACTCCAACTCAGGGTAGTATCAAGGAATTAACTTATATATGCATTCAAATATATGAGTGCTGTATATGCATTTCCCGTGACAATGAATCTGCTTCAGAATTTAATACATTAACACTGAAGTAGGAATTTGTTACTTCAAAAAAATATTTATATATGGTAATTTCATTTTAAGAATAATTCTATGTAGTTTCATAACATTAATGTACTATGTTTTCTTGAGTACTATAGTTACTTTTATCCCAATAAACACAGAATGCTTGGAACTGGCATTGCTTTCCCTTACAGGATAAAAAATACCGTTTATGGTATCAATCCTTTAAGTCAACAGTACATATATTTTATCAATTAATCAGTCCTCTAAGTCATCAGTACACTTCTATCAATTAACATAAAAAGAAATTGACAGATTACACAAAGTATGAGATTACACAAAGTATGAGATTACTAAGTACTGTGAATACTAGTCATGTAACATTATAGAGTAGCACTGTTAATTGTAATCAACAAACAAACATCAAGCTTACAGATTAAAAGACACTAATTTGAACACCCAGGGACTGGCCTAAGACCTGGCAGTGACTTGAAAGCTTTCAAAAGGTACCCTTTACTAATATATATCTTCACAGCAAATTATCTTCATACAATCATAAGGGATAAAAGTAAGAAAAGCAGCAAAAGCAACTATCAAGACAGTCCCAAAAGCCAGCAAAAGGGTGCATTCAATCCAATAATTATTTTGCTACTCCATCATGGTGCCTGCTTTTATGGTCCTAAACCAAATAGAAGATAACATGTTTAAATCTTCTATAAAAAGACAATTGTTACATAAATTAAGTACTTTTTATTATATAAAACCAATACAAATGCAACTTATTACTTAGTTTAATTACAACCTTCTTTAGATAATGCTCCAGGTTGTACAACATATATAAAAATAACAAGTCATACAGCAGGGGAGAAATCTTAATTCTTGTACAAAACAGTTTTCTGACTGTAAATGCTTAAGTTCCTTCCTGTAAACAAATTTATTAATAAATTTGCTAATTCAACAAGGGGGTGGAAATTATTCTAGAGCATTATATTGACCAAAATCTGGCAATTAATTAAATATAAGTTGCTGTAAAGTTGGATGATGGATCTGGAACTGATCGGTTATCAACATTATGGTTATACAGCAGCACCCAAACTTATCAGACACCTTGAGAGGTCTGGCTTTCTGATAAGAAATAGAGTCTGCAAGTAATGAAGACTATATTCTTGCCTAAATTTGAATATTTCATAAATATCTTACAGTAACAACAATTGAGGCGTCCAGTGCTACAACCCACACTCGCCACAAATTTGAGAAATGCATTTTATCGTACATCTGGAATCCCCTTCGTTTCCTCTTTCGAATGGTGTAAGTGAGTGTATATTTTGATGATGAGAATATGGTTCAATTTTGCATTATATAATCTGTACTTGTGTAAACTTCAGCATTAATTTTGCTCATCAATTTTAGGAAAGTACAAAAGTCTGTTAAAATGGAGTATACTAGACAACTTTTTTGTCCTTTGTATAACTGTATCACATCTCAATTGATAACATAGCAAAAACAAATTGTGATAATACACCTGATAAGTACAAAAGTCTGTTAGTAAACTGAGGTGTTATTAGAAGACTTGTTGTCCTTTGTGTAACTGTATTACTATCTATAAACATCTTAATTCAACGATATTTAACGTTCTTGAACAAACAGGCAGTTAAAACCTGAAAAACTTAAGACAATAAAACTGATAATTTCAAACCATATATATACTACTGAATAATGTTAATAAATATAAATATATAAAAGTATATTCTAAAATAGGTATAAAAACAGCTATCAGTACAAAAATAATTCTACCTTCTTACACAGAAACTCAGAAAGCATGCATTACCTTATACCTGAGCCACAAAAAACAATAATTATTATACTTGAGCATGTCTGTACAGAAATTCTGTAAATTACATTTCTTGCAGTTACAGCGGGGGACACCACTACTTGGCTAGCTATGCAAAAGTGAATAAGAAAAAGCATTCTGCAAAAATGAAATTATTCATTATACGTGTACTCAACATATAAGTGCGAGACTGTAGATTAATAAATAAAACTACCTGTACTACACAAGCACCTAGTTTGAAGTGCTTAAGAAAACTATGTACGTACATAAAGAGATCTTCACATAATCTAATATGTTCATAAAATGAGTAATGCTGTATGTACGAAAAATATCCCAGCTTTCCCACAAAATATCTTTGCCTTAATGATAATATAAATATTTTACACTCACTACAATGATAATATAAATAATATACAATCACTACAGTCTTTTTGCTAAGCCCAAACTTTTGCCTCAGTCAAATAGAAATACGTACAGTTTATAGCAAGCTGGTAGAATTTTACAAGCCTACAAAAGCAGCACAGCAAATACAATTCAGTTTCTGAATTGTATTTACTGTGCTGCTTTGTAGGTCCCTTGACTTTTTTAATTAGAAGAATATAGTAATAGTATATTCTAAAGCTATATGATCACAGCTAATGCTACTTTTGGGCCTTAATATATCAGAATCTTATTAGACTATTTCTCACTCTTGAGTAACAAACATATAAAGTCTGTAGATAAGAGTAAAGCATTTGTCACAGGTGAAAATTAATCACCTACAATTTTTCAGAATACTATGATACTTGATACATATATTAACACAAGGCAAACGTCACTATGATATGGATGCATCCACTATTTTCCCCCCAACAAAAAATAAAAATACTTATGTAATTATGTTTATAGAGATTTTTCTCGAAGCAAAGTGGAATCTCTGTGTAAATGAATTAAAAAACTTTTTGAGTCTCAGCTGAATAATTACCATTCCTAATAAAGCAACTTTCAACAAAAAAGCATGAACTTTTACATTTGTAAATATCCAAAAGTAATTAGAAAAACAAATTGTAACTCATCCAACAAAGAAAGATTTTTTTTGCTACAAAGTCGAGTTTTTCTACATGAATTTTCATTCAAGTGTTGTTACCTGATGATCATGGACTGAGAAGAGTGTGCTTCAAGTTCAGTTACGTAAACATAACCAATTACCACAAATCTAGTTTAGAGAAAATAGTATTTTTTTATTAGAAGGCCACCTGGGACGAGGCACATAACATCATGCCGAGCCATGGACTAGAATTATAATAGAAAAAAAGAATGGGATGGAAAAATAAAAAGGGGACTTAGTCCAAAGATAGAAATATACCAGACTCCTAAAAGACAGGTTACAGTGCTCAAAGCAAATGGGTGATGCTAGAGTACCAAGCATCATTGGATGTCTCAGGCATCATTAAATTGTTGAACAAAAGTGCATACAAACCACCCAAATCAAAAACAAAATACTATATTGAAACATTTATGAGAGTGTGCATTGAAATACATCAGATGTGCCTTGAAATACGTCAGATCAACTTTATAAGTTTCACTATACATTATGACTTTGCTTACCTGTTCAAAACTCTTCTTTCAACATGCAACGTACAGTTTTCAAGACTTATGCCCTTTCATTTGATGACCAGTCATAAATTAGGTAACGTACTTTCCACTTCTTTGATTCTAAAATCTTTTCTAGACCTTCTATTTTCTCTGCAAATGTGACATTACGGGATACCCATCGTAAGATGTCTTCAGCTGAATCTCCAAGTCAGAAGCATACCAACGCAAAAGTGATGACAAGTAAATGATACCATTTTCCACATCAATCTTTAGTGCTTCATCTGTTTCCAAATTAGCTTCTGTTGCTACTCTCAGCTCATCATTGATATTCTGTAATTTGTAAAAATCCTTAGAACCACTAACAATCTGGTAAAAAAAGCAGAAATGCTTAGATATTTGTAACAATTTCACATGTTGCAACATACTATGAAATAATGGTTACCAAAATCTGGAAATTAGTCTGCTAGCATTTAGTATTCCCCCTAGCTTTTCTAATGTATGTTGAACATTGAAAGGACAAATATTCAGAAGTTATGTCAATTCAGAGTCTATTAACCTGATCCTTTGAGATAACAAACAGTTAAAGTCCCATCCCTCGATATTATGATGTCGAGTGACATTATCCATATAACAAATTCATATACTACAAATGAAGAATGCTGGAGGATAGTTTGATTCTATCACCTATAGCTAATCAAAGGGAATTATCATTAGACCACTGCGCAATAAAACATATCAAAAGTTATGGATCCCTCAAAAATCTAAGGGCTTAATATTGCACTGTCCAGTACATCAAGTGGGGTAGGTTATGATGTTTATTTTCAACAAAATTCCTGTGAAAATCAATGTTTTCATAAAAAAAAAATCCTTTTTCATTCTGTATTTCAGCCTAATCACTACCAAAACATCACTTTAAAAATACTAAGTGAAATGTATACGGTAAATCCAGAAGTGAAGCGACAAATTTCAGAGGATATCGTTCGAAATTCACTAACTGGCAACTACAACTCGTAGCTGAAAAACTTTTTTTTTTCCTACAGTAAAATCTCTATCAAGCAAAATAAAGCTAACATATGATGCACAAATATCAAATCTATGATATTTATAACAATCATTAGAAAATATTACGGCAATAGTAATTATTTTAAAGTATAGTAATTACTTCAAACAATAGAAACGAAACAATTTGAAATTCTCGCTCAACACAGGATTACCGACATTACCAATGTATATTTCGAGCAATGTGGAAACAAATATTAAATATCACGGTGTATTATCAATGATTTTAGCGAAGATGGATAAAACCATGCAAGTATCAATAGAATTTAAAGGGAAAATCTCTGCTACATTAAACAATCAACCATGAATGCACCTAGATTCAATAGAGAAGTTGGATGTGGTTGGTAGTTCTGACTCTAGCTTCTAGGACCGAGCATAAAACACCATCTTCGAGAAAGGCTCTGCTGCTGCTACCTTCAGGTGACTAGGCCTAGTTCCGGGCATTGCAAGGCTTACAATGCAGGGCCACTGTCTGTTATTTAGTCAAAGATAGAACCTTCAGGACCGACACCAGGACCTGTCCTTGCACCTGGGAAACAGAATCGCTATACAAAAAATAAGAAAGACGGTTCGCAAGTAACCAGAACACCCGTAAATATCACCACCTGGTTAGTAGTAGGGAGACGACAGACTCCAACCACCCCTCACCCCTTCTACCTCTACCTCTACCCACAATACTAACTCCACCTTTTTCACTTCAATCTTTTACCTCAAATCTTCGAATCATATCCCAACTGTGAAATTTCAGACTGAATTTGCGTAAGTGGGCGTATCATAAGGAGTGATATCACCCAAATTCATATTTCCACGGGCAACCAGTAATCACTTCGATCCAGTCAAGCATTATTGTATAACAGAAATTTATGACTTTTTTGGATATATATATATATATATATATATATATATATATATATATATATATATATATATATATATATCTATATATATATCTATATAGATATATATATATATATATATATATCATTATATATATATATATATATATATAGTATATATATATCTATATATATAGATATATATATAGATATATATATATATATATATATATATATATATATATACTATCTCATATATATATATATATATATATACTATATCTAGATATATATAGATATATATATTATATATATATATATATATATATATATATATATATAGATATATATCTATATATATATATATATATATATATATATATATATATATATATATATATATATATATATATAAACAAGCACCCGAGCATGACCAATAGGCCTAGCGCTCGATTCTTAAAACAGACCTCTGGTTATTCCTGACTTGATAAAAAGGTCCTGAGAGACAGAGAGAGAGAGACAGAGAGAGAGACAGAGAGGGAGAGAGAGAGAGAGCATAACAGGAGATACGCGAACTAAAATAATGCTCGCCAAGCATAGTCACACCATAATTATAACCAAGCGCATAGCCAAGTTATATACGCTAACGCGCAAATAACTTGGATTTCGTTTTTTTTTTTTGTTTTTTTTTTTTTTTTTTTTTACGGCAACTTGTGTCTTATTTATATTTCATTTAATCAGATGCTAAACTTCTCTGTGCGTCATCAAAAGAAATCATAATAACTTTCGATATAACGCTATAAAAGCAGAAAGATAATTTACAAATATTAGGCCAATGCTTAAGCACTCGGTTCCTGCTGCCACTCTATGGTGAACACTTGATATCACACTTTGAGAGCCGCAGATGTTTCTTTGGGGAAATTCTTTTTCTTTTCTTTTTTCTTTAAATAACATTATTGAAACTAACACTGATTATTCACTGGGGAAATACTTTCTGCGCTTATACAGTTAATCACTGATACGTATTATCAGATAAATAGGATGACAATAATTGGAATAAATATACTAACTGGCAACCCCACAAGTTTCTAAAGACGTACGATCAATTCTGAGATTTGTCGCTTCACATCTGGAACTTACTGTACAACAAAATGTCCCATAAATTTGTACATCTGATAGCCAGAATGAATTCTCGACTCCTCGATTTCTAACTATTTTAGGATCTCTAGCAGGGGATGAATGAAAGAGCTCCCAGCTTACCTTCTGTGGAATGGCTTTCGGTGGAAAACTGATAAGGTGACTTTCCCGTTGCTTGAACTTCCACGAATCTCCACTCATCTCCAGCCTCACTTGGCTGACAAGCTTACTGAATTCTTCGGCCAAAGCAGGTCATGTGGGTCATGTTGGGTCGCATATCCATTCCTTTCAAGAAAGATATAACAATTGATCATCGCTCGTACAATGTGTGAAAGGAAAATATAATATGAAAAATCGAATATATTTGTTTGGTTGGGGGGCAGAATAAAAAACAGAACTACATAAGTTAATTCAATTTCGTGATATTTTTTGGTTTTCTAGAAACATCTTTAGTAAAACCTGTCAGCAGACGCCACCGTCTTCGTTGGCAGCTTTTTATTTTTATTTTTTTTTAACGAGGCTGAAAACGTATCCAGGATAAGAGGTCATTAAAAATCGGATTACAATATAATGAGGCAGATATGACAGAAAAGAACAAGTTTCCTGAAACATTAATTTCGAGCCAACAAAGATCATATTCACGACGGTAAAAAAAATTTTCGTATAAACGGCGAAGATACAAGATACGAGAAAGTTGGCTCAAACATTTGATAACAAAAATGTTGCAAGAAGTTAGGCGAAACATGATCAGGGATAATCTGCAAAAGTATTTTGACATGCGAAGAAGCGCATACGCAGACTTTGATGTTGCGCATTGCTGAGGAAGCACAATGAATCTATTATAAGCTATTTTGAAAGCCAACAATATTTCGCTTAATCCTTTTATCTCGAAAAAATGATGCTGAAAAGTTGGTCCAGTATCTCATGAATGAGATTAAGTCATGAAAGCTCATTGTTGCAATAAAGTGAAATGATAAAAGAAAATATAAATTAGATATGAATATACTTAAGAGATTCAAAATAAAACACATTGGAAACAAAAGCCGAAGTCTGATACTTACAATAAGATATGTTAATTCGCTTGCCATAACTTAACCCAACCTAACTTAGGATGTCCTTCATATCTCTCTCTCAAAATATAATTACTCATGACAAGTTAAGATAGGTTTCGTTTGATCATATTTCGAAAAAATAATAAATAAAAAAAACTTAAAGTAATTCGCTCCTACCTGATAGGAACTTTGTAGGATACAGGAGACTGCATAGGTTCAAATGAAGCGTTTTCTGGTAGAATATCCACCTGGGCCGAAACCATATTTCTGTAATTTGAACAAAGCATGCGTAAGGACCTCATTCAATAAAGCTTTCTCTAGGTTGTTTGAGTTTACGTTCATACAAAAGAAAGTAGGGAATGAAATGCTATGAATAACATAGCACTGAATGACCTACATCAGAAGTTCGGCAAGTTTTCGAGAAAAATCAATCATAATCTTTTACGTCAAAATCCGGACATGAAACTCTGAAGCGCCATCTTGGCAACGTCCTCCGCTTTCCAAAATTCCTTCTCCACCCCCACCCCACCCTCCTCGTTACTGTACCTCTGACCCGGCCAGAGAACTCTATGTATCGGTCTCGCCGCTGATATCACTGCTTTCCAGGATCTGGAAATCATTTATACCATTCCCTCATCTATTGCAGCAGCCTAGCGGAAAGGCTTTAAAGGGTACTCGGTGTTTCAGCATAGACACAGAGACACGCACACACGTACACACTCGCTGCCACTGCAAAGCGCTTTACCAGAGTCATTTGAGGACGGGGTTACCTCCAGCAGTTTCTGTTTCAGCGAGAGTTTACGATAATTGTGGCTCGTACCGTTTCGTTTCCATGGCCCGTATCGCAGGATCAATGAGCACGTTCCAATGTAATGAGTTGGTGACCGCATTGCGCGTGAATTTCTGGGTTGAAATTGATCTTGCTTAATTGCTTCCAGAATGGATGGGATAATGACGCTGGAATAATTTTCAGCTCCATAATGAAAAACGGGTATAAACACACGTTAGGAAGGCTGACAGTTTTGATTACTCTTTTACAGGTATTTCTCGTCACGCTTTGATGATGACCCTTGGTTGGTGGGTACCTTGGAGTTGGGTATTCTCACCAAAAATGTTCTTCACCTCGACTAAATATTTATGATGTAGAGAGGAAACAAGGACTTATCAATTGCTTATATAATTTTCCTCGATGGAAATGAAAAAAATAAATAAATAAATAAAAGAATTCGTCAGCCCGTGATAAAACTAATCTCAAAAATATTTTCCCATGTGTACTCCTTTACAATAATTTCTTTGAAAACTTTGTGAATTGTCCGTATAATACCACCTTCATCAAATTTTAAAACTTGAACATAAGGATTCATCATTCCTTCGTGAACATTTATTAAAATATAACTATCTTGGCTTTGCAGTTTGCACCGACTTTGTGTGAATTTATATTTGTATGTGATATCATGCATGGATATAATACCCAAGTACCACCTTCATCTAATGTTAAAACTGCTTGAACATAAAGATTAATCATTCCTTCGTGAACATTTATCAAAATATAATAATCTTGGCTTTGCTGCCTACTTTGTGTAATTTATATTTGCATGTGATATTCATCCATGAATATAACACCTTGGGCTGATCTGAATGCAACTATCGACACTTTGATGTTATCAAGAATGTGTCTTTTTTGTTTGCATAGTGGCATTCGCATATAACGTTGGATGTGACCTTCGCTTCCTTAAAATGACCCTAGGTAAATTATTTGTACAACTTTGAGTTTTAGCAACTTTAAACAGAATACAAGAATAATATGAATAATAATTGTGTTTTATCGACTTT
>NC_061102.1:35303857-35319209 GCF_015104395.2 Macrobrachium nipponense | reverse complement strand
AAGATGGTGTTTTATGCTCGGTCCTAGAAGCTAGAATCAGAACTACCAACCACATCCAACTTCTCTATTGAATCTAGGTGCATTCATGGTTGATTGTTTAATGTGCAGAGATTTTCCCTTTAAATTCAATTGATACTTGCATGGTTTTTATATCCATCTTCGCTAAAATCATTGATAATACACCGTGATATTTAATATTTGTTTCCACATTGCTCGAAATATACATTGGTAATGTCGGTAATCCTGTGTTGAGCGAGAATTTCAAATTGTTTCGTTTCTATTGTTTGAAGTAATTACTATACTTTAAAATAATTACTATTGCCGTAATATTTTCTAATGATTGTTATAAATATCATAGATTTGATATTTGTGCATCATATGTTAGCTTTATTTTGCTTGATAGAGATTTTACTGTAGGCAAAAAAAAAAAAAAAAAGTTTTTCAGCTACGAGTTGTAGTTGCCAGTTAGTGAATTTCGAACGATATCCTCTGAAATTTGTCGCTTCACTTCTGGATTTACCGTATACATTTCACTTAGTATTTTTAAAGTGATGTTTTGGTAGTGATTAGGCTGAAATACAGAATGAAAAAAGGAATTTTTTTTTTAATGAAAACATTGATTTTCACAGGAATTTTGTTGAAAATAAACATCATAGCCAACCCCACTTGATGTACTGGACAGTGCATATTAAGCCCTTAGATTTTTTTGGGACCCATAACTTTTATATGTTTATTTGCGAGTGGTCTAATGATAATTCCCTTTGATTAGCTATAGGTGATAGAATCAAACTATCCTCCAGCATTCTTCATTTGTAGTATATGAATTTGTTATATGGATAATGTCACTCGACATCATAATATCGAGGGATGGGACTTTAACTGTTTGTTATCTCAAAGGATCAGAGTTAATAGACTCTGAATTGACATAACTTCTGAATATTTGTCCTTTCAATGTTCAACATACATTAGAAAAGCTAGGGGGAATACTAAATGCTAGCAGACTAATTTCCAGATTTTGGTAACCATTATTTCATAGTATGTTGTCAACATTGTGGAAATTGTTTTACAAATCTCTAAGCATTTCTGCTTTTTTTACCAGATTGTTAGTGGTTCTAAGGATTTTTACAAATTACAGAATATCAATGATGAGCTGAGAGTAGCAACAGAAGCATATTTGGAAACAGATGAAGCACTAAAGATTGATGTGGAAAATGGTATCATTTACTTGTCATCACTTTTGCGTTGGTATGCTTCTGACTTTGGAGATTCAGCTGAAGACATCTTACGATGGGTATCCCGTAATGTCACATTTGCAGAGAAAATAGAAGGTCTAGAAAAGATTTTAGAATCAAAGAAGTGGAAAGTACGTTACCTAATTTATGACTGGTCATCAAATGAAAGGGCATAAGTCTTGAAAACTGTACGTTGCATGTTGAAAGAAGAGTTTTGAACAGGTAAGCAAAGTCATAATGTATAAGTGAACTTATAAAGTTGATCTGACGTATTTCAATGCACATCTGATGTATTTCAATGCACACTCTCATAAATGTTTCAATATAGTATTTTGTTTTTGATTTGGGTGGTTGTATGCACTTTTGTTCAATTTTAATGATGCCTGAGACATCCAATGATGCTTGGTACTCTAGCATCACCCATTTGCTTTGAGCACTGTAACCTGTCTTTTAGGAGTCTGGTATATTTCTATCTTTGGACTAAGTCCCCTTTTTCCATCCCATTCTTTTTTTCTATTATCTAGTCCATGGCTTCGGCACTGATGTTATGTTGCCTGTCCCAGTGGCCTTCTAATAAAAAAATACTATTTTCTCTAAACTAGATTTGTGGTAATTGGTTATGTTTACGTAACTGAACTTGAAGCACACTCTTCTCAGTCCATGATCATCAGGTAACAACACTTGAATGAAAATTCATGTAGAAAAACTCGACTTTGTAGCAAAAAAATCTTTCTTTGTTGGATGAGTTACAATTTGTTTTTCTAATTACTTTTGGATATTTACAAATGTAAAAGTTCATGCTTTTTTGTTGAAAGTTGCTTTATTAGGAATGGTAATTATTCAGCTGAGACTCAAAAAGTTTTTTAATTCATTTACACAGAGATTCCACTTTGCTTCGAGAAAAATCTCTATAAACATAATTACATAAGTATTTTTTTTTTTTTTTTTGTTGGGGGGAAAATAGTGGATGCATCCATATCATAGTGACGTTTGCCTTGTGTTAATATATGTATCAAGTATCATAGTATTCTGAAAAATTGTAGGTGATTAATTTTCACCTGTGACAAATGCTTTACTCTTATCTACAGACTTTATATGTTTGTTACTCAAGAGTGAGAAATAGTCTAATAAGATTCTGATATATTAAGGCACAAAAGTAGCATTAGCTGTGATCATATAGCTTTAGAATATACTATTACTATATTCTTCTAATTAAAAAAGTCAAAGGGACCTACAAAAGCAGCACAGTAAATACAATTCAGAAACTGAATTGTATTTACTGTGCTGCTTTTGTAGGCTTGTAAAATTCTACCAGCTTGCTATAAACTGTACGTACTATTTCTATTTGACTGAGGCAAAAGTTTGGGCTTAGCAAAAAGATTGTAGTGATTGTATATTATTTATATTATCATTGTAGTGAGTGTAAAATATTTATATTATCATTAAGGCAAAGATATTTGTGAAAGCTGGGATATTTTTTTCGTACATACAGCATTACTCATTTTATGAACATATTAGATTATGTGAAGATCTCTTTATGTACGTACATAGTTTTCTTAAGCACTTCAAACTAGGTGCTTGTGTAGTACAGGTAGTTTTATTTATTAATCTACAGTCTCGCACTTATATGTTGAGTACACGTATAATGAATAATTTTATTTTTGCAGAATGCTTTTTTTTATTCACTTTTGCATAGCTAGCCAAGTAGTGGTGTCCCCCGCTGTAACTCCAAGAAATGTAATTTACAGAATTTCTGTACAGACATGCTCAAGTATAATAATTATTGTTTTTTGTGGCTCAGGTATAAGGTAATGCATGCTTTCTGAGTTTCTGTGTAAGAAGGTAGAATTATTTTTGTACTGATAGCTGTTTTTATACCTATTTTAGAATATACTTTTATATATTTATATTTATTAACATTATTCAGTAGTATATATATGGTTTGAAATTATCAGTTTTATTGTCTTAAGTTTTTCAGGTTTTAACTGCCTGTTTGTTCAAGAACGTTAAATATCGTTGAATTAAGATGTTTATAGATAGTAATACAGTTACACAAAGGACAACAAGTCTTCTAATAACACCTCAGTTTACTAACAGACTTTTGTACTTATCAGGTGTATTATCACAATTTGTTTTTGCTATGTTATCAATTGAGATGTGATACAGTTATACAAAGGACAAAAAAGTTGTCTAGTAACACCTCCATTTAACAGACTTTTGTACTTTTCTAAAATTGATGAGCAAAATTAATGCTGAAGTTTACACAAGTACAGATTATATAATTGCAAAATTGAACCATATTCTCATCATCAAAATATACACTCACTTACACCATTCGAAAGAGAAAACGAAGGGGATTCCAGATGTACGATAAAATGCATTTCTCAAATTTGTGGCGAGTGTGGGTTGTAGCACTGGACGCCTCAATTGTTGTTACTGTAAGATATTTATGAAATATTCAAATTTAGGCAATAATATAGTCTTCATTACTTGCAGACTCTATTTCTTATCAGAAAGCCAGACCTCTCAAGGTGTCTGATAAGTTTGGGTGCTGCTGTATAACCATAATGTTGATAACCGATCAGTTCCAGATCCATCATCCAACTTTACAGCAACTTATATTTAATTAATTGCCAGATTTTGGTCAATATAATGCTCTAGAACAATTTCCACCCCCTTGTTGAATTAGCAAATTTATTAATAAATTTGTTTACAGGAAGGAACTTAAGCATTTACAGTCAGAAAACTGTTTTGTACAAGAATTAAGATTTCTCCCCTGCTGTATGACTTGTTATTTTTATATATGTTGTACAACCTGGAGCATTATCTAAAGAAGGTTGTAATTAAACTAAGTAATAAGTTGCATTTGTATTGTTTTTATATAATAAAAAGTACTTAATTTATGTAACAATTGTCTTTTTATAGAAGATTTAAACATGTTATCTTCTATTTGGTTTAGGACCATAAAAGCAGGCACCATGATGGAGTAGCAAAATAATTATTGGATTGAATGCACCCTTTTGCTGGCCTTTGGGACTGTCTTGATAGTTGCTTTTGCTGCTTTTCTTGCTTTTATCCCTTATGATTGTATGAAGATAATTTGCTGTGAAGATATATATTAGTAAAGGGTACCTTTTGAAAGCTTTCAAGTCACTGCCAGGTCTTAGGCCAGTCCCTGGGTGTTCAAATTAGTGTCTTTTAATCTGTAAGCTTGATGTTTGTTTGTTGATTACAATTAACAGTGCTACTCTATAATGTTACATGACTAGTATTCACAGTACTTAGTAATCTCATACTTTGTGTAATCTCATACTTTGTGTAATCTGTCAATTTCTTTTTATGTTAATTGATAGAAGTGTGCTGATGACTTAGAGGACTGATTAATTGATAAAATATATGTACTGTTGACTTAAAGGATTGATACCATAAACGGTATTTTTTATCCTGTAAGGGAAAGCAATGCCAGTTCCAAGCATTCTGTGTTTATTGGAATAAAAGTAACTATAGTACTCAAGAAAACATAGTACATTAATGTTATGAAACTACATAGAATTATTCTTAAAATGAAATTACCATATATAAATATTTTTTTGAAGTAACAAATTCCTACTTCAGTGTTAATGTATTAAATTCTGAAGCAGATTCATTGTCACGGGAAATGCATATACAGCACTCATATATTTGAATGCATATATAAGTTAATTCCTTGATACTACCCTGAGTTGGAGTTAGTGACATCAATGTACTCTTAAGCAACAGATGTAATATTGCTTCTCTTGTTGTCCATATATAATCAAAGCTACT
The DNA here is from genome assembly GCF_015104395.2 of Macrobrachium nipponense. Taxonomy (NCBI): domain Eukaryota; kingdom Metazoa; phylum Arthropoda; class Malacostraca; order Decapoda; family Palaemonidae; genus Macrobrachium; species Macrobrachium nipponense. The sequence goes on along the minus strand of NC_061102.1, from coordinate 35,314,173 downwards.
TTAAGCTACCAAAAATTCTGGACTCACAAATAGCTTTAAAGAATAGTACCCTCTGCTGTTACCAAGAATGCAGTAGTAGTCATATTTTATGGTACCTACTGTATGCTTTTATACATTACAAAACATATATTGTAATTAATGTTATTTCAATATTTCATTTTTGAACACATTTAATGAGATGTTATCATAACAATACTGCATTTTTTAATACATTTCCTTTGAGATAAGACTGCCACCTAAATTTTGCTGAAAGTTAACAAGCTTGTATTTTAACTGTACAAATAAATGATTACTGTGGTAAGTCAATACAACCTGTGACATAAGAATTTTTAAAGGATAAAATGTGTGACCTAGATATTCAAGTTCACAAGTCAACTGTCAAGTTGAAACCAAAAACTGAATGAGGTGGTAATATTTACTAATGAAATGCATATCGTTTAACCTTGCTTACGTCCTCCTCCACGTTCCTTCAACTTGTGAATAACCAGTTCCGCAGATCCAACATTGTAATAAGTCAAAGACTGTGAATCCTTGAAGAACAATCCATCTCTTGCCAACTTGTGCTTACCTGGGGGCAAACCAATTTCTTCATGAGGTTTAGCTTTAACAACAGATACTGGATCTGTTACTGGAAGGTCAGTGAAAGTGTCTGCCCCATCAGGCGCTATTCTGGTTTATCAGAAACCTGAGGAACTGCAACCTGGAATTTGACGGGACCAGGAAACCGTCTTGCCCAATCTTCTTCTGGGACAAGGGTTTCTTCTGTTCATGCCCTCTTTGCAGCAGGTCCTTCATCATCTTTGTCCACACCAACCACACCCATTGGAGGACCAGGTGGTGGTGGTCTAGAGGGGCTGCTGACTGAGGTGGCTGAAGGACCATAATTCTTGGAACATGGGGTGCATGAGGGCCAGGCATGAAGCTTGCAGGACGAGGAGCCATCATTACAGGTGGTACTACCATTACAGGTGCTACAGAAGGCATTGGACTCTTAATTAATTAACTGCCAATTACAGTTAGAGGAGTTTACCCACACAGGGTTTTTTTGGAGATTTTTTTTTTTGGGAAACGGTGGGGTGGAGCTATTCCACTCGTCAAGTACATCTCTAATGATGACAGCTCAAGAATTTTAGGTATTAAACCAAATTTTTAAAAGTAAACACTGCAGGGTTTACAATTCCCATGGTCAAAAAGAGCTAATAGGTGGTCCACAACTCAGGTAAACGGGAAATCAAAAAGACATAACAATCAACTTCATAACAATACTATGGTAATAAATAATAAGCAGAGAAAATGTAAATAAGAAAATTTTGCAATTGTTAACCTGCACAAAATGACTATCGATTTTATTAGAAATAAAATATTTGACACCAAATGAGGGTGCAACCCTCTTTATTTGGTATTTTATTGTCAACCCTAACAGTTGACTCATCTCTTCCAGAGAGGCAGTTTGAATTTGGAAACCTATCATGCTGAGACTGAGAAGGATAATTAAAAAGCAATGATTTTTTTTATGACCACACTACACAGTTCATGTCTTCCATGGCACATTAAATATCTTGCTACAGGTTCTTTGTAATGCCTATATGAACAAGCTATACAGTACGTATTACTTAACACTTTTCATACTTTTACATCTGTTCTTTTCTGACACTTCTTGCTTAGCCATCCAACTTCTGCCGCATTACGTTGCTCCAAATTTCGACCATTAAACTGGAACAAATCCTTCAAGCAAGCCCTGTGAGTCTAGAAGTGTGGCTCCACCATTTCTTCAAGTTAATATCTGCACTATGCATCACACTACTACAAGGATTTAAAAAATTATTTTAGCCTTAACTCTTTCTCGTACTTGACTAACAAAATCCATGAGATTAATGTTAGTTTATAAAACTCTTTATCTAAGATTCCTTGGTCATTTTTGGACCGAGAACTTGTTGCTGGTTAAATGCAAGAAAAAGATACAAACTTGGTTATGAAAACATACAGTTATTCACACCCACCTGCTTCATGACAGCCTGATGACCCTGAGCTGCTTCACGAGATCCTTTGGAGCTCTAAAGACCTTGCATTGGTGTACTGCTCTAATAAATGGGTCAAGTTTGGAATAGTGAATGTTGAGGTCACAGGAAATCAAACTTATTGTTGTGCTGCTCATGGTTCATGAGTGTTGTTAAAAACTGTATGCCATTATGAAGTGCCACAAACTGGGCTGTAAGTCCCACCTAGAAAGAGAAAAACAAAATTGCTCAACAAAATGTCTTGTATTCAGAACTACTATTCTTAATATGCAAAATCTATAACAAAGGTACGCATTTTCATTTGCAACCCCACGATGAATGAAAACCCAATAACATTTAAGCTATCAAATACTTTAAGCTGTGTTCCTCCCCTTTGGTTTTATGAAGATGAACAACAAAACTCGCTTAAGTGAAAATAGATAGAAATCTAAGATTCTGCACCATCAACTTCATTAGTATAATATATCTTTCTTGTTACTGGTTGCTCCATTTGTTAAATGAAAACAGAACTTAAAAGAATTGAAGTTTAAAGTTTAAAAAAAATAAAACATCCAAATCAAATGCTGATATGGAAGCTGAGTCGGCAATAAATTCATAATTTGGTGGAGGTTCATCAGAAGGCATTGCTTCATGCTGTCCTTCCCTTGAAAGGAACCATTTGCTCATCAATACAAATATTTTGTTGCATTGGGAGCTCTTGAAATTTATTTATCAAATTGTCTACCATAGGTCTGATCTTGAAAAGTTTGTCATCATTGACTTCGTCATTATCATCTCTCAAAATGCAAATTTGACTTGATGGCTAAACATCTATTCCTGCTCAGAACCATGGCATTATAATCCCTATATTTTCCAAATAGTTCATCCAGACCAATGCAAACGTGTATGGAGAGTTCTAATAATGGAAAAATAAATTGGCAACCCTTACCACTGCTCCAATTCATCCCTATTTAGATTTAGAGGTTTTTTTACATCTTTTTGTGTAGCATAAAGATTAGACTTTGTTTGTATGGTGTTTTTATGTTGCATGGAACCAGTGGTTATTCAGCAACAGGACCAACGTCTTTACATAACTTCCAAACCACGTCGAGAGAGAACTTCTATCACCAGAAATACACATCTCTGACCCCTCAGTGGAATGCCCGAGAATCGAACTCGTGGCCACCGAGGTGGCAGCCCAAGACCATATCGATTACGCCACTGAGGCGCTATAAAGATTAGACTGGTGTTCAGTACATCTAGGTAATCTGATGTGAAAAACTTCCTGAAATACCAAATTGGATTTCCTAAACAGACATCAGAGTCAGTGTTATGCAAGGAATCGTTATCAGGATGGACAAAGTTGGGTACTGTCGAAGGAATTGCATCTGATTTCCTTGACCACAAAATTCATCTTGATGAATTTGCCGGAACAGCAGCAGGTTCTTCTATAACTGCTCAGTTATAAGGTGAAATGTCAATGACTACACTCTTCACATCAGAAATAATTTCATTCTCAATCCTGTCCTCCACTACTACTTCATCTATCTCTACAAGAGAGAGAGATGATATAGTATCTATCAAAATTAAGAACTTCAGGGAGGTACAAAGAACAAAAACATTTACTGGAAATTTATCAATGGTGATCAAATAGGGATCAAATAAGTTTTCATTACACTAATTCTAAAGTGATAACGGAGTAGGAATTAAGTTCTTTTTAATCAAAAGGAAATACAAATCTTGAAAAAAATGTTGTCGTTAGTAGGTAATCTTCTATTTCTTATCGGTATATATATATATATATATATATATATATATATATAATATATATATATATATATATATATATATATATATATATGGTGTGTGTGTGTTCGTTCCCAGAACATGCAGGTCTGCAGACATATTATCAATCTCACATACCTTCATCAATCTCAGTTGTGCTAGGGATGCTTATGTCTAAATCAAACTCAGTATCAAGGCTATCTTCTTCACCTGAAGATTCATCAATTAATGTATTATTTTGTTTTATATATAATATTCCTTCAGTCTCTTTACAAAGCTGCCTACTTATAGTTATTGTTGTTGTTGGAGATTAATCTGGCCTTATGCCATCACGGGATCTTGCTCATAGAGCAGCCCGTGGGTCACTGAATTTTTTCAGATGGAAAGGTGTTTTTTAAGCATATGTGGTGAGCTTTTCTTATGATAATGGAATACGCAGGTGAAATGTTATGATTTGAAAACATGAAATGAAAGGTGAACAGGCGAGGTTACAAACCCCTTTGAACCCTAAGGTACCCATCAGTAGGAGAAAGAGAAAAACGGGAGAAAAAAGGCAAAACTCTATTGAGTTACAATACCATATTTCATTACTCGATCGATAGTGGTAGAGATCAATGAAGGAAAATGAAAATATATGAGATTTAGAAGTAAAACAGAAGTTAGCGACAGCTTAAGCGGTATTTTGAGTGACGGTTTAAAAATTCGGTCGTTAGACGTGAGGCGGCGGCCGAAAACGGAGGTTGGAAAGGAAGGTTGTTTAGTTGTAGAAAAAGAAGGTAGTCATTGCCAACTATAAGTAGTTCGCAATCAATTATCATACATTCGGTCAAGGTCACGTAATTGCTTGCTCTTTGCATTATGTTTGACCTTGTTCAACGTGTTGCCTAATTATGGCAACCAAGGATGCCATAGGAGACGTTGCAGAGGATCTGGCTTTATCGAGTAGTGAAACAAGTGAAATAAATTATCTTTCTGCATCTAGGAGGAGAAGAAGGAAAAAACGAAGAAAACAAAAGTCAGTGAGATGAAAGTATCTGAGAGTGATGGAAATCTTTTAGTTAATAAAAGACCAAAAGTAGTGAGTAGGAAAGTTCTGAATAACAATGCTCGTTCAAGTTTGATGGTTGATAATTCTGCTGGTGGCCCTAGTACTACATGGCAGTCGAATATCATTCTGGGTAATGGTCATGAAGCCAATAATGGAGGACAAGTTCAAGGAAGTGTTTGTAATTTCCCAATGCTCTGGAAAAGTGTTATCATGGCAAGATGCAGTGGACGGTAAGACTTTTTAAAAACATACAAATTTTGAAGTATTGTTTAAGGAAGGTAAATATAGACCATATATAACATTTAAGGATGATAATGCTGTGAATTTCTTGACTACCACTGGCTTTGAAGACATTATGTTAGAAAAACCTAAGGATGATGGGAAGTATACTAAAGTTATTGTGTATGGTTACCCTTTATGTATGGATCCAAATGATTTATTTGGTAGATTAAAGGGTTGTTTGGGCTAAACGACGTAAGGTTAAGCAGAAAGGCAAAACTAGTTTAAAACCACAGGTGATACCACTTAGTTCCAGAGAAAATATTTGTTATTCCTGTCTTGGATATAAACGGGTTGATAGCTTTAAGGAAAGTTCTATGTTATGTTTTAAATATAGCAAATGGGACCATTTTGCATATAAATGTGAGGGTAACTTCAAATGTAGTAGATACTGCAGCAAAAGTCATGACTAAAGAATGTTTGGATAAAATAAAGAACAATGTTAAAATTGTTCCAAAATGTTGCAATGGTGGATGTGACCAAAATGCTAATTCTTTGTTATGTAAACAGAGGCCAGTTATTGGTGTTAAAACTCCAAGTCTTAGTTTCTCAATCACTGAATAAGAACGAAAACGGGGTTGTTATGTCAGCTACAAACGTCTGGGAACGAAGAGATTTTGTTTGTTTGTATGGTGCTTTTACGTTGCATGGAGCCAGTGGTTATTCAGCAACGGGACCAACGGCTTTACGTGACTTCCGAACCACGTCAAGAGTGAACTTCTATCACCAGAAATACACATCTCTCACTCCTCAATGGAATGGCCGAGAATCGAACCCGCGACCACCGAGGTGGGACGCTAATACCATACCAACCACGCCGCTGAGGCGTTTTGGGAACGAAGAGAAGAAGAAAGGCAACTTCAAAAGGGGGAGACGTCTAGTCGTAATCTAGTTTGTGATAAGCATGATAGTGTTATTCATAAACTTCGTTTAGAAATAGAACTTAATAAAAAGGTTATTATCTTGAGCATGCATGATCAGCTATCAGAAGTGTGTAATGCTACTATAGTAAATTGACATCAACCGTCCATCTCATGTCTAGGTCAGTCCCTTACGACGCTCCTGATTGGCTGTTAAAAAGCCAATGACAGGGCTGGAAACTCTGTCTCTCTCGAGAGTTCACATGGCTAGGATCTATGTTCCACCTCTCCTGAGGAATGCTTTTGAAAGACGTAGTCCCCGTGAGAGGGGAACATACATCATGCCTATGTGAACTCTCGAGAGAGACTGAGAGTTTCCAGCCCTGTGATTGGCTTATCAACAGCCAATCAGGAGCGTCGTAAGGGACGGGCCTAGACATCAGATGCATGGGTGATGTGAGTCTACTATAGTATTGCTTCCTTATTAGATATAGTACTAGAGTATCTATACATGCAGCGGCCAGATGAAGATCTGGAAATGAATGTGGCTACTTTTGCTAAAGAAATGAGGAAAGAAATTGACCAAAATGGAGGAGGGGTCTTGTCTTAGAACACTTTTATCGTGGAATGGAAATAGTCTTCAAAAACAAGGAACCGATGTTCATGCTTGGGTTCTTTGTCATGATTTCGATGTCATGACTTCGCAAGAAACAGGTGCTAAAGGGGCTGGTTTCCAATTAACAGGTTATCAATCATTTGAATTTCCGGCAGATATTGAGTAAAATATAAGGGGTCTAACTACCTTTGTGAAAAATAATAGCGTTATATCGGCAGAAAAACACATACATTGAACGACCTGTGTGTGACAGACATAAGTCGCAAGCCTGGTAGTGACAGATTCTCTCTGACGTCGTTCAGACGATGAAACCCCGCCCACTTTTGCATCCAGACAAACCCATCCACAATGTTTCTGCGAACGATACAGACAATCGTTCAGTGTATGGGGCCCTTAAGACAATGATCGATAAAGGATAAAAGCTGATAAAGTTATAAACTGTATACGAGTGTCTGTTTTTATTCTGGATCTTTTTTTTTCTTTATAAGTAGAATTATCAATACAACTTAAAGAATTCTTTATAAGTAGAATTATCAATACAACTTACTTTTTACTGAAAGTCCTCTTGTGTTGCAAAACTATACTGTAATTTGATTAATAAAAAAAAAGTCTCCCTTACTGATGTTCCTTATACTGTACTAAGATATCAAAACGTAGATAGTTGATAGAAAAAGTTGAGTATATCTTAGTTTTACCAGACCACTGAGCTGATTAACAGCTCTCCTAGGGCTGGCCCGAAGGATTAGATATTTTTACGTGACCAGGAACCAATTGGTTACCTAGCAACGGGACCTACAGCTTATTGTGGGATCCGAACCACATTGTATCGAGAAATGAATTTCTATCACCAGAAATAAATTCCTCTGGTTCCACGTTGGCCGAGCCGAGAATGGAACGTCGGACCACCGGATTGGTAGCCGAGCTCGAAATGCACTCGGCCAACGTGGAACCTATATAGTTGATAGAAAATTATATATATATATATATATATATATATATATATATATATATATAATATATATATATATATATATAAGTAGCAAATTTTCAGTCATAAGGTCATATTGCAATTAATTAGTTTTTATTCCAAACAGGAAACTGAATTAAGGGATTACAAGTAACCATTCAAAGAACGTTTATAGTTATGGAATCAAATAGGAAGAAGGCAGTTATTAGGCATAAAAACTAATTAACATAGCAGATGCTTTACAACTTTTTTTACATACATCATATATGCAACATTTATCATGCACCTCTTCAATATCCTTGCATCCCATAAAACCAGCAACATAACTTTTACATACATATATACACATATATATATATATATATATATATATATATATACTATATATATATATATATATATATATATATATATACATATATATATATATATATATATATATATATATATATATATATATATATATATTATTGCGTGTGTGTGTGTGCCTGTCCGTGTGTATGAGAGAGAGAGAGAAAGTTAGACGCAAGTTTTTTTTATCTTTTGTTAGAGAAAATATACAATATTTTACAATTTTAACAGAATTACACTCAGAATTTTATCCGATGAGGTTATTATCATATTTCTTGTAATAATACATAGCAAGCTTAGATTCTACATATCCTTTTTTCATTTTAAGTATATTACATACTTCAATTTACTGTGTATTTACATACGTATACCCATACCTATACACTGTATATACATACTCATTTCACCTACCTATATATCTGTATATACTGGAATTCCAAGTAACTACGTGTAAAATGAGAATAAATGTTTTTAAATGACTGACACAATGCATACCTATTTCTGAATATACTTTCTCTTATTAAAGCAATTAAGTGTGGATCATTTAACAAAAACCCATATTTGTAGCTATACCAGATACCAGATGTAAAATGTTCTAACAATATATTAGACGCAAATTTGGTAAAACTTGAATTAATTTTTCGAATAAAGTCAAAACTACTGCCCGCCGAAAAATGGAAACTTTACTCTATCGTCTCCAGCGTACGACTTGATATAAGTGGCAGGTCCTGTGAAGACTCCAGAATCTTGGATTGAAGCCTTAATGGCAGGAGCTATGAAGACTCCAGAATTTTAGATTGAAGATTTTTATGCAGATCCTATGAAGACTCTTCTTCACAAGAAAAGGACCACGGGCAGATTCACATTTGTACCCATACGAAAAGTGAAAGAAGAGGTATAGCAACAAAATGAATATTGTTAGAAAAATTAAAAAATTGTTTAGTTTTTGGACCTTGGGAGAGCAGGCCAATCGGAAGAATGTCCGCCCTCAAGGGAATTATCCATTTAATAAATTAACGTGGAAGAAACTGCTAGAGACTTTGGTGGGAAAGGATAAAATGAAGGCCATGTTGAAATCCAGGAGACAGACAAAACAACTAAGTCCAGTGTACATTATAGTAACGCAGGAACAACTTAACTCTTTACTTGCTGGGGAAAAACACTTTATGAAAAGACTATTCGATTCGAATTCCAGGAAGCAGAGAAAACAACGAAGTTCATTTCAACGATCTGTATTGGACGATCTGCTGAAATCTTGGAGTGAGGACGAACTGGAGGAAACATTATTCGATTCGAATTCCAGGAAGAAAAGACTATTCGATTCGAATTTCAGGAAGCAAAGAGAACAACTATCTGTAATGGAGGAGCTGCTAAAATCTTGGAGTGAGGATGAATGGTTAAGCCAAGTGGAGGAAACACTATTCGATTCGAATTCCAGGAAGAAAAGAGAAGAACGAAGTTCATTTCATCCATTTTTATTGGATGAGGTCCTAGAATATTCGAATAATGAGGATCAAACAGACACATTATTCGATTTGGAGGAGCCGAAAAAATCTTTGTGGACTGAGGATGAATTGGAAACATTATTAGATTCGAAATCCAGGAAGAAAACAGGACAACAGAGTGAATTTCACCTATCTTTATTGGAGGAGCTGTTAGAATCTATGAATAATGAGGATGAATTGGAAACGTTATTCGATTTTGAGGAAAAGCTAACATCTTTAAGGACTGAGGATAAATTGGAAACATTATTCGATTCGAATTCCAGGAAGAAAAGAGAACAACGAACATCATTTCGCCTGTCTTTATTGGAGGAAGAGCTAGAATCTTTGATTGCACAATTGTTGAGTTCCGGGAAGCAACGAAGTCCAGTAAGGCAGGAACAGATGCAACCTTTGCTGGATGAAAATTCCGATTGGTTAAGCGAACTGGAACAAAAAATCGATTCGGTTCTCAGGATGGAAACAGAACAAGGTCTGTTTCGACAATCTTTCTGGAAGGAGCAGCTGAAATCTGAGATGGATGAGGGCGTAAGTCCCAATAGGTTAAGACAAACCAAAACACGATCTCGACACCAACAGAAGCATAAGAGAGTAAAAAAAACAATCATAACACGGATCGAGGAAAATGAAAAGAAATTAAAATCTCTTGAAAGGAGAATCAGATCCATAGAGATGAGAATTTCCCAAATGAATAATGAGAAAGCAAATTGGATAGATAAGAGTTTCGAAAAAAGATTAAGAGGTATAATAAAGCAGGAAATAAAAAATCAGACACCCAAATGCTATTATCAGAAAAAGGAATGTTGTCGTTTCTTCTGCAAATTGTTACCGTGTCCATGTTGGTGTATATTTGGTAAAATGTTCAAAAGAAAAAAAGAACAACCTATAATTGGGACACAAGCTAATAAGAA
>NC_061102.1:35219735-35303357 GCF_015104395.2 Macrobrachium nipponense | reverse complement strand
GTTTGTTATTTTCGTGGTCATGATTCCTATGCTGGCGAGCTTTCTTCTTATTAGCTTTCTTTTTTTGTTTTATATTACGTTTGTTATTTTCGTGGTCATGATTCCTATGCTGGCGAGCTTTCTTCTTATTAGCTTGTGTCCCAATTATAGGTTGTTCTTTTTTTCTTTTGAACATTTTACCAAATATACACCAACATGGACACGGTAACAATTTGCAGAAGAAACGACAACATTCCTTTTTCTGATAATAGCATTTGGGTGTCTGATTTTTTATTTCCTGCTTTATTATACCTCTTAATCTTTTTTCGAAACTCTTATCTATCCAATTTGCTTTCTCATTATTCATTTGGGAAATTCTCATCTCTATGGATCTGATTCTCCTTTCAAGAGATTTTAATTTCTTTTCATTTTCCTCGATCCGTGTTATGATTGTTTTTTTTACTCTCTTATGCTTCTGTTGGTGTCGAGATCGTGTTTTGGTTTGTCTTAACCTATTGGGACTTACGCCCTCATCCATCTCAGATTTCAGCTGCTCCTTCCAGAAAGATTGTCGAAACAGACCTTGTTCAGTTTCCATCCTGAGAACCGAATCGATTTTTTGTTCCAGTTCGCTTAACCAATCGGAATTTTCATCCAGCAAAGGTTGCATCTGTTCCTGCCTTACTGGACTTCGTTGCTTCCCGGAACTCAACAATTGTGCAATCAAAGATTCTAGCTCTTCCTCCAATAAAGACAGGCGAAATGATGTTCGTTGTTCTCTTTTCTTCCTGGAATTCGAATCGAATAATGTTTCCAATTTATCCTCAGTCCTTAAAGATGTTAGCTTTTCCTCAAAATCGAATAACGTTTCCAATTCATCCTCATTATTCATAGATTCTAACAGCTCCTCCAATAAAGATAGGTGAAATTCACTCTGTTGTCCTGTTTTCTTCCTGGATTTCGAATCTAATAATGTTTCCAATTCATCCTCAGTCCACAAGATTCGCTCCTCAAATCGAATAATGTGTCTGTTTGATCCTCATTATTCAAATATTCTAGGACCTCATCCAATAAAAATGGATGAAATGAACTTCGTTCTTCTCTTTTCTTCCTGGAATTCGAATCGAATAGTGTTTCCTCCACTTGGCTTAACCATTCGTCCTCACTCCAAGATTTTAGCAGCTCCTCCATTACAGATAGTTGTTCTCTTTGCTTCCTGAAATTCGAATCGAATAGTCTTTTCTTCCTGGAATTCGAATCGAATAATGTTTCCTCCAGTTGGCTTAACCATTCGTCCTCACTCCAAGATTTCAGCAGATCGTCCAATACAGATCGTTGAAATGAACTTCGTTGTTTTCTCTGCTTCCTGGAATTCGAATCGAATAGTCTTTTCATAAAGTGTTTTTCCCCAGCAAGCAAAGAGTTAAGTTGTTCCTGCGTTACTATAATGTACACTGGACTTTGTTGTTTTGTCTGTCTCCTGGATTTCAACTTGGCCTTCATTTTATCCTTTCCCACCAAAGTCTCTAGCAGTGTCTTCCACGTTAATTTATTAAATGGATAATTCCCTTGAGGGCGGACATTCTTCCGATTGGCCTGCTCTCCCAAGGTCCAAAAACTAAATATTTTTTTAATTTTTCTAACAATATTCATTTTGTTGCTATGCCTCTTCTTTCACTTTTCTTATGGGTACAAATGTGAATCTGCCCGTGGTCCTTTTCTTGTGAAGAAGAGTCTTCATAGGATCTGCATAAAAATCTTCAATCTAAAATTCTGGAGTCTTCATAGCTCCTGCCATTAAGGCTTCAATCCAAGATTCTGGAGTCTTCACAGGACCTGCCACTTATATCAAGTCGTACGCTGGAGACGATAGAGTAAAGTTTCCATTTTTCGGCGGGCAGTAGTTTTGACTTTATTCGAAAAATTAATTCAAGTTTTACCAAATTTGCGTCTAATATATTATTAGAACATTTTACATCTGGTATCTGGTATAGCTACAAATATGGGTTTTTGTTAAATGATCCACACTTAATTGCTTTAATAAGAGAAAGTATATTCAGAAATAGGTATGCATTGTGTCAGTCATTTAAAAACATTTATTCTCATTTTACACGTAGTTACTTGGAATTCCAGTATATACAGATATATAGGTAGGTGAAATGAGTATGTATATACAGTGTATAGGTATGGGTATATGTATGTATATACACAGTAAATTGAAGTATGTAATATACTTAAAATGAAAAAAGGATATGTAGAATCTAAGCTTGTTATGTATTATTACAAGAAATATGATAATAACCTCATCGGATAAAATTCTGAGTGTAATTCTGTTAAAATTGTAAAATATTGTATATTTTCTCTAACAAAAGATAAAAAAAACTTGCGTCTAACTTTCTCTCTCTCTCTCATACACACGGACAGGCACACACACACGCATATATATATATATATATATATATATATATATATATAGGATATATATATATATGTATGTATATATGTAGTAAAAAGTTATGTTGCGGCTTTATGGGATGCAAGGATATTTGAAGAGGTGCATGATAAAATGTTGCATATATGTATGTATGTAAAAGTTGTAAAGCATCTGCTATGTTAATTAGTTTTTATGCCTAATAACTGCCTTCTTCCTATTTGATTCCATAACTATAAACGTTCTTTGAATGGTTACTTGTAATCCCTTAATTCAGTTTCCTGTTTGGAATAAAAACTAATTAATTGCAATATGACCTTATGACTGAAAATTTGCTACATATATATATATATATATATATATATATATATATATATATATATAATATATATAATTTTCTATCAACTATATAGGTTCCACGTTGGCCGAGTGCATTTCGAGCTCGGCTACCAATCCGGTGGTCCGACGTTCCATTCTCGGCTCGGCCAACGTGGACCAACCAGAGAATTATTTCTGGTGATAGAAATTCATTTCTCGATACAATGTGGTTCGGATCCCACAATAAGCTGTAGGTCCCGTTGCTAGGTAACTAATTGGTTCCTGTCACGTAAAAATATCTAATCCTTCGGGCCAGCCCTAGGAGAGCTGTTAATCAGCTCAGTGGTCTGGTAAAACTAAGATATACTCAACTTTTTCTATCAACTATCTACGTTTTGATATCTTAGTACAGTATAAGGAACATCAGTAAGGGAGACTTTTTTTATTAATCAAATTGCAGTATAGTTTTGCAACACAAGAGGACTTTCAGTAAAAAGTAAGTTGTATTGATAATTCTACTTATAAAGAATTCTTTAAGTTGTATTGATAATTCTACTTATAAAGAAAAAAAAAAAGATCCAGAATAAAAACAGACACTCGTATACAGTTTATAACTTTATCAGCTTTTATCCTTTATCGATCATTGTCTTAAGGGACCCATACACTGAAAAAAAACGATTGTCTGTATCGTTCGCAGAAACATTGTGGATGGGTTTGTCTGGATGCAAAAGTGGGCGGGGTTTCATCGTCTGAACGACGTCAGTGAGAATCTGTCACTACCAGGCTTGCGACTTATGTCTGTCACACACAGGTCGTTCAATGTATGTGTTTTTCTGCCGATATAACGCTATTATTTTTCACAAAGGTAGTTAGACCCCTTATATTTTACTCAATATCTGCCGGAAATTCAAATTGATGATAACCTGTTAATGGAAACCAGCCCCTTTAGCACCTGTTTCTTGCGAAGTCATGACATCGAAATCATGACAAAGAACCCAAGCATGAACATCGGTTCCTTGTTTTTGAAGACTATTTCCATTCCACGATAAAAGTGTTCTAAGACAAGACCCCTCCTCCATTTTGGTCAATTTCTTTCCTCATTTCTTTAGCAAAAGTAGCCACATTCATTTCCAGATCTTCATCTGGCCGCTGCATGTATAGATACTCTAGTACTATATCTAATAAGGAAGCAATACTATAGTAGACTCACATCACCCATGCATCTGATGTCTAGGCCCGTCCCTTACGATGCTCCTGATTGGCTGTTGATAAGCCAATCACAGGGGCTGGAAAAATCTCCAGTCTCTCTCGAGAGTTCACATAGGCATGATGTATGTTCCCCTCTCACGGGGACTACGTCTTTCAAAAGCATTCCTCAGGAGAGGTGGAACATAGATCCTAGCCATGTGAACTCTCGAGAGAGACAGAGTTTCCAGCCCTGTCATTGGCTTTTTAACAGCCAATCAGGAGCGTCGTAAGGGACTGACCTAGACATGAGATGGACGGTTGATGTCAATTTACTATAGTAGCATTACACACTTCTGATAGCTGATCATGCATGCTCAAGATAATAACCTTTTTATTAAGTTCTATTTCTAAACGAAGTTTATGAATAACACTATCATGCTTATCACAAACTAGATTACGACTAGACGTCTCCCCCTTTTGAAGTTGCCTTTCTTCTTCTCTTCGTTCCCAAAACGCCTCAGCGGCGTGGTTGGTATGGTATTAGCGTCCCACCTCGGTGGTCGCGGGTTCGATTCTCGGCCATTCCATTGAGGAGTGAGAGATGTGTATTTCTGGTGATAGAAGTTCACTCTTGACGTGGTTCGGAAGTCACGTAAAGCCGTTGTCCGTGCTGAATAACCACTGGCTCCATGCAACGTAAAAGCACCATACAAACAAACAAAATCTCTTCGTTCCCAGACGTTTGTAGCTGACATAACAACCCCGTTTTCGTTCTTATTCAGTGATTGAGAAACTAAGACTTGGAGTTTTAACACCAATAACTGGCCTCTGTTTACATAACAAAGAATTAGCATTTTGGTCACATCCACCATTGCAACATTTTGGAACAATTTTAATATTGTTCTTTATTTTATCCAAACATTCTTTAGTCATGACTTTTGCAGCAGTATCTACTACATTTGAAGATACCCTCACATTTATATGCAAAATGGTCCCATTTGCTATATTTAAAACATAACATAGAACTTTCCTTAAAGCTACCAACCCGTTTATATCCAAGACAGGAATAACAAATATTTTCTCTGGAACTAAGTGGTATCACCTGTGGTTTTAAACTAGTTTTGCCTTTCTGCTTAACCTTACGTCGTTTAGCCCAAACAACCCTTTAATCTACCAAATAAATCATTTGGATCCATACATAAAGGGTAACCATACACAATAACTTTAGTATACTTCCCATCATCCTTAGGTTTTTCTAACATAATGTCTTCAAAGCCAGTGGTAGTCAAGAAATTCACAGCATTATCATCCTTAAATGTTATATATGGTCTATATTTACCTTCCTTAAAACAATACTTCAAAATTTGTATGTTTTTAAAAAGTCTTACCGTCCACTGGCATCTTGCCATGATGACACTTTTCCAGAGCATTGGGAAATTACAAACACTTCCTTAACTGGTCCTCCATTATGGCTTCATGACCATTACCCAGAATGATATTCGACTGCCATGAATACTAGGGCCACCAGCAGAATGATCAACCATCAAACTTGAACGAGCATTGTCATCTCAGAACTTTCCACTTTCCTACTCACTAACTTTGGTCTTTTATTAACTAAAAAAGAGTTTCCATCACTCTCAAATACTTTCATCTCACTGACTTTTGTTTTTCTTCGTTTTTTCCTTCTTCTCCTCCTAGATGCAGAAAGATAATTTATTTCACTTGTTTCACTACTCGATAAAGCCAGATCCTCTGCAACGTCTCCTATGGCATCCTTGGTTGCCATAATGAGGCAACACGTTGAACAAGGTCAAACATAATGCAAAGAGCAAGCAATTACGTGACCTTGACCGAATGTATGATAATTGATTGCGAAACTACTTATAGTTGGCAATGACTACCTTCTTTTTCTACAACTAAACAACCTTCCTTTCCAACCTCCGTTTTCGGCCGCCGCCTCACGTCTAACGACCGAATTTTTTAAACCGTCACTCAAATACCGCTTAAGCTGTCGCTAACTTCTGTTTTACTTCTAAATCTCATATATTTTCATTTTCCTTCATTGATCTCTACCACTATCGATCGAGTAATGAAATATGGTATTGTAACTCAATAGAGTTTTGCCTTTTTTTTTTTTTTTTTTTCTTTTTTCCCGTCCCGTTTTTCTCTTTCTCCTACTGATGGGTACTTAGGGTTCAAAGGGGTTGTGACCTCGCCTGTTCACCTTTCATTTCATGTTTTCAAATCATAACATTTCACCTTTGTATTCCATTATATAAGAAAAGCTCACCACATATGCTTAAAAAACACCTTTCCATCTGAAAAAATTCAGTGACCCACGGGCTGCTCTATGAGCAAGACCCCGTGCTGGCATAAGGCCAGCTTAATCTCCAACAACAACAATAACTATAAATAGGCAGATTTGTAAAGAGACTGAAGGAATATTATATATAAAACAAAATAATACATTAGTTGATGAATCTTCAGGTGAAGAAGATAGCCTTGATACTGAGTTTGATTTAGACCATAAGCATCCCTAGTACAACTGAGATTGATGAAGGTATGTGAGATGATAATAGTCTGCAGACCTGCATGTTCTGGGAACGAACACACACACACCATATATATATATATATATATATATATATTATATATATATAATGATATATATATATATATATATATATATATATATATATATATAATCCGAAATGTAGAAGATTACCTACTAACGACAACATTTTTTTCAAGATTTGTATTTCCTTTTGATTAAAAAGAACTTAATTCCTACTCCGATATCACTTTAGAATTAGTGTAATGAAAACTTATTTGATCCCTATTTGATCACCATTGATAAATTTCCAGTAAATGTTTTTGTTCTTTGTACCTCCCTGAAGTTCTTAATTTTGATAGATACTATATCATCTCTCTCTCTCTTGTAGAGATAGATGAAGTAGTAGTGGAGGACAGGATTGAGAATGAAATTATTTCTGATGTGAAGAGTGTAGTCATAGACATTTCACCTTATAACTGAGCAGTTATTGAAGAACATGCTGCTGTTCCGGCAAATTCATCAAGATGAATTTTGTGGTCAAGGAAATCAGATGCAATTCCTTCGACAGTACCCAACTTTGTCCATCCTGATAACGATTCCTTGCATAACACTGACTCTGATGTCTGTTTAGGAAATCCAATTTGGTATTTCAGGAAGTTTTTCACATCAGATTACCTAGATGTACACGTTTGCATTGGTCTGGATGAACTATTTGGAAAATATAGGGATTATAATGCCATGGTTATGAGCAGGAATAGATGTTTAGCCATCAAGTCAAATTTGCATTTTGAGAGATGATAATGACGAAGTCAATGATGACAAACTTTTCAAGATCAGACCTATGGTAGACAATTTGATAAATAAATTTCAAGAGCTCCCAATGCAACAAAATATTTGTATTGATGAGCAAATGGTTCCTTTCAAGGGAAGGACAGCATGAAGCAATGCCTTCTGATGAACCTCCACCAAATTATGAATTTATTGCCGACTCAGCTTCCATATCAGCATTTGATTTGGATGTTTTATTTTTTTTAAACTTTAAACTTCAATTCTTTCAAATTCTGTTTTCATTTAACAAATGGAGCAACCAGTAACAAGAAAGATATATTATACTAATGAAGTTGATGGTGCAGAATCTTAGATTTCTATCTATTTTCACTTAGGCGAGTTTTGTTGTTCATCTTCATAAAACCAAAGGGGAGGAACACAGCTTAAAGTATTTGATAGCTTAAATGTTATTGGGTTTTCATTAATCGTGGGGTTGCAAATGAACATGCATACCTTTGTTATAGATTTTGCATATTAAGAATAGTAGTTCTGAATACAAGACATTTTGTTGAGCAATTTTGTTTTTCTCTTTCTAGGTGGGACTTACAGCCCAGTTTGTGGCACTTAATAATGGCATACAGTTTTTAACAACACTAATGAACCATGAGCAGCACAACAATAAGTTTGATTTCCTGTGACCTCAACATTCACTATTCCAAACTTGACCCATTTATTAGAGCAGTACACCAAGGTCTTTAGAGCTCCAAAGGATCTCATGAAGCAGCTCAGGGTCATCAGGCTGTCACGAAGCAGGTGGGTGTGAATAACTGTATGTTTTCATAACCAAGTTTGCATCTTTTTCTTGCATTTAACCAGCAACAAGTTCTCGGTCCAAAAATGACCAAGGAATCTTAGATAAAGAGTTTTATAAACTAACATTAATCTCATGGATTTTGTTAGTCAAGTACGAGAAAGAGTTAAGGCTAAAATAATTTTTAAATCCTTGTAGTAGTGTGATGCATAGTGCAGATATTAACTTGAAGAAATGGTGGAGCCACACTTCTAGACTCACAGGGCTTGCTTGAAGGATTTGTTCCAGTTTAATGGTCGAAATTTGGAGCAACGTAATGCGGCAGCAGAAGTTGGATGGCTAAGCAAGAAGTGTCAGAAAAGAACAGATGTAAAAGTATGAAAAGTGTTAAGTAATACGTACTGTATAGCTTGTTCATATAGGCATTACAAAGAACCTGTAGCAAGATATTTAATGTGCCATGGAAGACATGAACTGTGTAGTGTGGTCATAAAAAAAATCATTGCTTTTTAATTATCCTTCTCAGTCTCAGCATGATAGGTTTCCAAATTCAAACTGCCTCTCTGGAAGAGATGAGTCAACTGTTAGGGTTGACAATAAAATACCAAATAAAGAGGGTTGCACCTTCATTTGGTGTCAACTATTTTATTTCTAATAAAATCGATAGTCATTTTGTGCAGGTTAACAATTGCAAAATTTTCTTATTTACATTTTCTCTGTTTATTATTTATTACCATAGTATTGTTATGAAGTTGATTGTTATGTCTTTCTGTTTCCTTTTACTGGTTGTGACCACCCATTACCTCTTTTTGACCATGGGAATTGTAAACCTGCAGTGTTTACTTTTAAATTTTGTTTAATCATAAAATTCTTGAGCTGTCATCATTGAGATGTACTTGACTGAGGAATATCTTCCCCCACCTCCAAAACCCTCTGTGGTAACTCCTCAACCTGTAATGGCAGTTAATATAAGAGGTCCAATGCCTTCTGTAGCACCTGTAATGGTAGTACCACCTGTAATGATGGCTCCTCGTCCTGCAAGCTTCATGCCTGGCCCTCATGCACCCCATGTTCCAAGAATTATGGTCCTTCAGCCACCTCAGTCAGCAGCCCCTCTAGACCACCACCACATGGTCCTCCAATGGGTGTGGTTGGTGTGGACAAAGATGATGAAGGACCTGCTGCAAAGAGGGCATGAACAGAAGAAACACTTGTCCCAGAAGAAGATTGGGCAAGACGGTTTCCTGGTCCCGTCAAATTCCAGGTTGCAGTTCCTCAGGTTTCTGATAAACCAGAATAGCGCCTGATGGGGCAGACACTTTCACTGACCTTCCAGTAACAGATCCAGTATCTGTTGTTAAAGCTAAACCTCATGAAGAAATTGGTTTGCCCCCAGGTAAGCATAAGTTGGCAAGAGATGGATTGTTCTTCAAGGATTCACAGTCTTTGACTTATTACAATGTTGGATCTGGAACTGTTATTCACAGTTGAAGGAACGTGGAGGACGTAAGAAGTAAAAGATATGCATTTCATTAGTAAATATTACCACCTCATTCAGTTTTTGGTTTCAACTTGACAGTTGACTTGTGAACTTGAATATCTAGGTCACACATTTTATACTTTAAAAATTCTTATGTCACAGGTTGTATTGACTTACCACAGTAATCATTTATTTGTACAGTTAAAATACAAGCTTGTTAACTTTCAGCAAAATTTAAGTGGCAGTCTTATCTCAAAGGAAATGTATTAAAAAATGATATTGTTAGTATACAATAAAGTTTTGTACATACTTACCTGGCAGATATATACTTAGCTTAGGTCTCTGACGTCACGACAGAAAATTCAAAAACTCGCGGCCACACGCTACAGGTAGGTCAGTGTCTACCTTACCCGCCACTGGGAGGCGGGTGTAAGAACCAGTCCCCCTTTCTTGTCAGGTTATTTTCTTCCACCTGTCTCCGAGGGGAGCTGGGCGGGCCATCAATCGTAATATATCTGCCAGGTAAGTATGTACAAAACTTTATTGTATACTAACAATATCATTTTTGTACATGAACTTCCCTGCCAGATATATACTTAGCTGATTGACACCCTTGGTGGAGGGAAAGAGACACATACTTACTTAGAAAGTGGGGACAACACATGTTAAAGGAATAAATAATATAAACCTCTGGTTCTTACCTGATTTAGGCAGAAGACTTGATAGTTACTGTCTATTAGTCTGCGTTGCTAAAGAGTCTCAGCGAGGGCGTGACCTATGGCTGAAGAACTCTTTGGGTCTACCAATGGGAACTGAGTCCACTTACTTGGCAGAATCCAAGTAGAATCTGGTCAATGGGGATCAACCCGCTTACATGCCAGAGCCTATCACTACCAATTGTAAGGAGCCTCAAGCACAACCGATCACCTAACCAAATACTAACATTAGTATACGAAAGAAGGAGCTGCCTCCTGCAATCTCCTTCGTACAACCAAAAAACTCAAAACTTAAAACTAACAGGGAAAAAGGATAAAAAGGATGTGTTTCAGCTCCCTGCCCCAGCACTGAATCCGCCGATACGTAAGGGCCTAGCCCAAAACACTTTTCATACGTAATCGATACGTCCTTTAGGTAGTGATTAGAGAAGACTGATTCACACCTCCAAAAAGTGGCCTCATAAGGTTTTGTAATGACAAATTCTTCTTGAAAGCCAAAGACGTCGCGATGGCCCGTACTTCGTGCGCCTTGACTTTCAGAAGGTTAAACTGTTGCTGATTGCAAGAAGTGTGTGCTTCTCTAATAACATTCTGATAAAGAATGAGAGTGCATTTTTAGATAAGGGCCTACATGGGGTCCCTTACAGAGCACCAGAGATTGCTTCATTAGCAGCAAGTCTTTTCTTCCTCTGAAGATAATATTTCAGGCTTCTCACCGGGCAAAGAGATCTCTCCTCTTCTGTCCCAACTAAGGAGGATAAGCTTTTGATTTCGAAAGCTCCTGGGCCACGGCGAAGAAGGGTTTTCATTCTTGGCTAGAAAGCCGGAAGAAAAGAGCAAACCGCGGAGCCTCCTTGGAAACCTACCTCGCCTTCTAGAGCCTGCAGCTCGCTGACCCTCTTCGCTGACGCTAACGCCCAGAGAAAAAGAGTCTTCATCGAAAGGTCTCTGAACGAAGCAGTATGGGGAGGTTCGAACCTTGAGGACCTCAGGAAGAGCAGCACGACATCTAGACTCCAGCTAGGAACTAAGGAGGAGGTTCTTTTAACCGTTTCAAACGATGCTGATAAATCATGGAGGTCCTTGTCCTCAGAAATGTTTAATCCTCTATGACGAAAAACTGAGGAAAGCATGCTCCTGTATCCCTTGATGGTGGAGCAACAACCAACCCGCATTTTTCCCTCAGGAAGATAAGGAAATCTGCTATCTGAGTCACAGAGGTACTGGAGGAGGAAACTTTATGAGTCTGCACCAGCGTCGAAAAACATCCCACTTCGACTGGTAGACTCTAGATGTGGAAGGTCTACGTGCATTGGCAATAGCCCTTGCAGACTTTGCCGAAAAGCCCTTAGCTCTGACGAGACTCTTGATAGTCTGAATCCAGTCAGACTGAGAGCGGGTTTTTGGGGAGGTTTTTGTGAAACCTGTCGAAGTGGGGCTGTTTGAGCAGATCGACTCTTAGAGGTAGAGATCTTGGGACATCCACCAGCCATTCCAGTACCTCTGTGAACCAGTCGTGGGCGGGCCAGAACGGAGCTATCAAAGTCATCCTTGCTCCCTCTGAAGCTGCGAACTTCCTTAACGTTTCCCCTAGAATCTTGAAAGGCGGGAACGCGTAAAGATCCAGATTCCTCCAATCCATCAGGAATGCATCTATTGCCACTGCTCTTGGGTCTGCAATAGGGGAGCAGTATAGATCTACTCCTCGCATTCCTGGAGGTCGCAAATAGATCGAGATGGGGCCTGCCCCACGTCCTCCACAGCTCCTGGCATACGTCCGCGTGCAGAGTCCACTCTGAGGGAAGGACTTGATTCCTTCTGCTTAGCAGATCCGCTCTGACATTTCTTTCTCCCTGTACGAACCTGGTGAGAAGCCTTATCTTCCTTTCCTCTGACCACAGGAGGAGCGATCTCGCTGTCTCGTACAGGGAGAAAGAGTGAGTCCCCCCTGTTTCCGAATGTAAGCCAGGGCTGTAGTGTTGTCGGAGTTGATCTGAAACATATTTACCCCGTTTTACAGGGGTTCGACGGTCTTGAGAGCTAACCAAATCGCTGTTAGCTCCTTCTTGTTGATGTGCCAGGACACCTGATCCCCCATCCAGGTGCCTGACACTTCTCTCGACCCGAGAGTAGCTCCCCAACCTATGTCCGAAGCGTCTGCATACACACTAGGTTGGGTTCCGAACCTGCAAGGAAAGGCCTTCCTTGAACAATAGAGGGTCTAGCCACCAACGTATCTCCTTTGATCCTCCTTTATCTCTTGCGAAATCTTGAACGCAAAGTCCAGACCTTGAGATTTTCGATCCCAGTTCCTCGTCAGGAAGAACTGTAGGGGTCTGAGGTGCCAACCTTCCTAGAGAAACGAATTGCTCCAGCGAGGAGAGTGTCCCCAACAGACTCATCCACTCCTCGCTGTGCATACATCTTTCTCTAGAAAGATTGCTACCTTCTCCAAACCTCGGGTTATCCTCTCTGGGGACGGATACGCCCGAAAAACCTGAGAAGCCATCAGAATCCCCAGATAGATACGCTCTTGACTGGGGATTAACTGTGACTTCTCGAAATTCACTAGCAAACCCAGAGAAGCTGCTAGATCCAACGTCACTCGTAAGTCCTCCAGACATTTCTCCTTGGATTTGGCCCTGATAAGCCAATCGTCCAAGTAGAGGGAAATCTCACTCCCTTGAGATGAAGCCACTGGGCAACGTTCTTCATCAGTCCTGTGGAATACTTGGGGGCCGGGGGGGGCCGTGGAAAGCCGAAGCATTAGGGCCCTGAACTGAATAACGTTCCCTCCCCACATGAATCTGAGAAATTTGCGAGAAGAAGGATGGATCGGCACATGGAAGTAAGCGTCCTGAAGGTCCAGCGACACCATCCAGTCCCCGGGACGAAGAGCTGCTAAGACTGATGACGTCGTCTCCATAGCGAACTTCCTCTTCTTCACAAAGACATTCAGGGCGCTCACGTCCAGAACCGGTCTCCATCCTCCTGAGTTCTTGGGAACTAGGAACAGGACGGTTGTAGAACCCCGCTGGAAAGAGGGTCCTGAACCATCTCTATTGCCTCTTTCTCTAACATCAGCTCTACCGCTAGAGCGAGGGCTTGATTCATTAGTGGGTCTTTGTATTTGGCCACCAGTGCCCTTGGAGTGGTGGTCAAGGGTGGTCTCGAGATAAAGGGAATGAGGTATCCCCTCTTGATGATCGCGAGGGACAGTTGTCCGCCCCCTTTCGTGCCCAGACATCTGCAAAGTCAGAAGTCTGGCACCCACAGTTGTCTGGAGGACACACGAACTACTTCTTGGCCCTAATAGACCGAGAGAAGGTCCTTCCTCTTCTAGGTGGTCTCGAACCTCGGAGGAAGAAGAGCAAGACGAAGGTCCTCCTCGAAAGGGTTCTTGTCTACTTTGAGCCTCCTTCTTCGTCTTCTGTTGAAACGAAGGTTTGCGGAATTCTAGCCGAGCGAGCTAGCATATCCTGCGTCGCTTTTGCTGATAAACGAGCTCGAGATATCATTAATAGTCTTCTTGGGGAAGAGTTGCGGGGAAAGTGTGAATTACAGAAGGAAGCTCTCTGTGCGTGAGAAAACCGCCTTGGTAGAAAAAAGAAAACGCAGAAAACGGCCCTCTTCTTTACTACTCCTGCCACCAAAAAAAGTGAAGCAATTTCCCCGGAACCGTATCTCACCTGCCTTGTCCATGCAAGACAGAAACTGCGTGGAGGTCTTCAGGCGAAAGAGTGTCTTGCTCTTGAGTCCTCTTAGCCAACACTCCAAGGGTCCAGTCAAGAAAGTTAAAACTTCTAAGACTCGGAACATTCCTTCAGAAGGTGATCCAACTCGCTCATACCCCACGTCGTCTTCGCAGAATTCAGCGCGAGCGACGTGCGGAATCAACCAACGAAGAGAAGTCCGAGTCTGCAGAAGAGGGAAGAGTCAGACCCAAGGGCTCTCCTGACTCGTACCAGAAACCCCATCTTACCGTCAGCTTGGACGGGGGAAAAGAAAAAAAACTGTCTTGCCTCTCTTCTTTGAAACCAACCAGTCGTCAAAGTTCTTCAGAGCCTTCTTCATAAACACTGTAGGCTTCATCTTAACGACTGAAGACTTCTTAGCCGTATTGGTCGTTGAAAATAAGGACGGAGGAGACGGAGGAGCAACGGCCGAAAGAGACTCCCCAAAATCTTGCAAGAGGAGGTCTGTCAGTCTCTTATACAAAGAAACCGAAGCATCCTTGGGCAAATCTTCCTCCGAATCCCCAACAAATTCTTCCGAAGAATGACTCTTGAAGCTCTACTGTCTAGCTGATACTCCCGGAGGAGAGCTAATCCTTGGAGAGCACCTGTTCGAGAGCGCCTACTAGGCGAGCGCCTACTGGGAGAAAAACCACTGGGAGAGCGCTTACACGGGGAGCGCCTACCAGGAGAGCGCCTACCAGGAGAGCGCCTACTTTGAGCGCCCCTCCCAGGGAGAGCCTACTAGGAGAGCGACTAGTTGGAGAGCGCCTAGTTGGAGAGCGCCTACTAGGAGAGCGCCGACTTTGAGAGCGCCTCCCAGGAGAGAGCCTACTTGGGGAGCGCCTGCTAGGAGAGCGCCTACTTGGGGAGCGCCTACTAGGAGAGCGCCTACAAGTGGAGGCCCGTCTGTCGGAAATAGATTCTAACTCCACAGAAGAGCGTCTGGATAAGGGGAGAGCGCCTATCAGGCTCTCTGCGCCTGCTAGGCTCTTGGCGCCTGCCATCCTCAATACGCCTGCCAGGCTCTTGATGCCTAATGGGCTCAAAACCCCTGCCAGGCTCTTGACGCCTGCCACGGGGAGAGAAAACATCCACAGATGAATCCCTGTCAGAAGCGCGGCGCTTACAAGGCTCTGAGCGCCTATCCGATCGGAGTGATCTAAAGGAGGAGAAAGCTTTCCGTTGCCGCCTACCAGGCTCTTGGCGCCTACTAGGCTCTTGACGCCTACTAGGCTCCGAGCGTCCGTAAAAAGGAGAGTGGCCACAGGCGAAGAACTCTTCCTTCGCTCCTGACGAAAAACGAGGCTCTTGACGTCTGTCAAGCTCTTGACGCCTAACTGAAGAGGAGCGGAAATCCTGAGGAGAGAGCCTGTCTGGCTCCTTACGCCTTACATGCTCACAACTCTTGCTGGGAAGAAGAGGAGAGCCTACTCGGAGAAAGATCCGAGCTCCAGCCTGCACTTCTGACCTCCTACTAACAGGCTCAAAAGCTTCTCTAGCCAGAGGAGATTTAGCCGAAGGAACGTTCTTAGACTTCTTCACCGGAAGTGAGCGTCTTCCGACGATGAGAAGTCCCGGCAATAGACTCCGCTAAAGCCGCAATCTGCGCCTGCAGACCCGCCAGGATACGCGCAGGAGATCTCTTAAAACTCCTCTACAGGGGACGAAGTCCGAGAGCGAACAGGAGAAGCGTAACCGGACGAAATCTTGGTTCTCTGCGTTCCACTTCTGGTTCCTTCGCGAAGGATTCGGGGCTGGAAGGAAGGGCGCAAGGATCCTTCCAGGGCCTCTTGAGAGGGCGAGACGACTCCGAGGCGCTCCATCTACGCTGAGGAGAAGGCGACGAAGATGACGAGAAGCACTGGCGCAATAAACTCCTTCTTGGTTCGATCCAAGGCAGCCTGGGAACGAGCAACAGGAACTGCCGAGGGGACGCCTGACCGGTGGGGTTCTCCCTAACTTCCTGCGGCTTTCGACTTTCCTCCTCCACTGGGTCTGGGAGTCTGGAAGAGGTCTAGGCCTAGAAGCGTTAGTGAGCCGGTCAGACGCACCCTCCACTGCACTAGGGGCACTGCACTGATCACTTGCACTATCATCACTCTTACCTTGTCGAGAGCGCGAGGCTCTCCTTACTCCTGATCGAGGCTCTCCAGAAGCAACTTCCGAAAACGAATCTTCGGGTTCAAAGCTGGGCGCAGGGGCTGAAACCGGAGAAGGAACTACTTCTACTACAGGCTCAGCGTCAACTTCACTCACCCTCGATCTACTAGAGCTCCTTGAAGAAGCCTTGCGCACCCTATCCTTCTCTAACTTTCTCACATAAGAAGAAAGAGCCTTCCAACCATCCTCATCCAAATCTCACACTCTTTGCAAGGGTTAATAAAAGAGCATTCATTCCTCTACAAGACTTACAAAACAGAGTGAGGATCTAATGCAGCTTTAGGAAGCTAACTTTACATTCCTTCACTGAACAAACCCTAAATAAAAAACTAGGTTTTCTTAATTCAGAATCATCCATGATTAGAGATATTGTAAGAGAAATCCAAAAGAAAAATCCAAAAACAGTCCAAAAAGCGTATGCCAAGCCAACAACCAAAGGGTACTTCACCAAAATCCAAATCGTCGGCAACGAGAACGAATTTAACTATCGTAAGGACTGAACAACAGGTGTTGTCCAGCCGGCGACAGAAAATAATCTGACAAGAAAGGGGGACTGGTTCTACACCCGCCTCCCAGCGGCGGGTAAGGTAGATCACCTGACCTACCTGTAGCGTGTGCCGCGAGTTTTGAATTTTCTGTCGTGACGTCAGAGACCTAAGCTAAGTATATCTGGCAGGGAAGTTCATGTACAAAAATGCAGTATTGTTATGATAACATCTCATTAAATGTGTTCAAAAATGAAATATTGAAATAACATTAATTACAATATATGTTTTGTAATGTATAAAAGCATACAGTACCATAAAATATGACTACTGCATTCTTGGTAACAGCAGAGAGTACTATTCTTTATTGCCATAAAGTTATTTGTGAGTCCAGAATTTTTGGTAGCTTAAAGTAGCTTTGGTTATAGCTGGACAAGAGAAGCAATATTACATCTGTTGCTTAAGAGTACATTGATGTCACTGACTCCAACTCAGTGTAGTATCAAGGAATTAACTTATATATGCATTCAAATATATGAGTGCTGTATATGCATTTCCCGTGACAATGAATCTGCTTCAGAATTTAATACATTAACACTGAAGTAGGAATTTGTTACTTCAAAAAAATATTTATATATGGTAATTTCATTTTATGAATAATTCTATGTAGTTTCATAACATTAATGTACTATGTTTTCTTGAGTACCATAGTTACTTTTATCCCAATAAACACAGAATGCTTGGAACTGGCATTGCTTTCCCTTACAGGATAAAAAATACCGTTTACGGTATCAATCCTTTAAGTCAACAGTACATATATTTTATCAATTAATCAGTCCTCTAAGTCATCAGCACACTTATATCAATTAACATAAAAAGAAATTGACAGATTACACAAAGTATGAGATTACACAAAGTATGAGATTACTAAGTACTGTGAATACTAGTCATGTAACATTATAGAGTAGCACTGTTAATTGTAATCAACAAACAAACATCAAGCTTACAGATTAAAAGACACTAATTTGAACACCCAGGGACTGGCCTAAGACCTGGCAGTGACTTGAAAGCTTTCAAAAGGTACCCTTTACTAATATATATCTTCACAGCAAATTATCTTCATACAATCATAAGGGATAAAAGTAAGAAAAGCAGCAAAAGCAACTATCAAGACAGTCCCAAAAGCCAGCAAAAGGGTGCATTCAATCCAATAATTATTTTGCTACTCCATCATGGTGCCTGCTTTTATGGTCCTAAACCAAATAGAAGATAACATGTTTAAATCTTCTATAAAAAGACAATTGTTACATAAATTAAGTACTTTTTATTATATAAAAACAATACAAATGCAACTTATTACTTAGTTTAATTACAACCTTCTTTAGATAATGTTCCAGGTTGTACAACATATATAAAAATAACAAGTCATACAGCAGGGGAGAAATCTTAATTCTTGTACAAAACAGTTTTCTGACTGTAAATGCTTAAGTTCCTTCCTGTAAACAAATTTATTAATAAATTTGCTAATTCAACAAGGGGGTGGAAATTGTTCTAGAGCATTATATTGACCAAAATCTGGCAATTAATTAAATATAAGTTGCGTAAGTTGGATGATGGATTCGGAACCTGATCGGTTACAAACATATGGTTATAGAGCAGCACCCAAACTTATCAGACACCTTGAGAGGTCTGGCTTTCTGATAAGAAATAGTCTGCAAGTAATGAAGACTATATTATTGCCTAAATTTGAATATTTCATAAATATCTTACAGTAACAACAATTGAGGCGTCCAGTGCTACAACCCACACTCGCCACAAATTTGAGAAATGCATTTTATCATACATCTGGAATCCCCTTCGTTTTCCTCTTCGAATGGTGTAAGTGAGTGTATATTTTGATGATGAGAATATGGTTCAATTTTGCAATTATATAATCTGTACTTGTGTAAACTTCAGCATTAATTTTGCTCATCAATTTTAGAAAAGTACAAAAGTCTGTTAAATGGAGGTGTTACTAGACACTTTTTTGTCCTTTGTATAAACTGTATCACATCTCAATTGATAACATAGCAAAAACAAATTGTGATAATACACCTGATAAGTACAAAAGTCTGTTAGTAAACTGAGGTGTTATTAGAAGACTTGTTGTCCTTTGTGTAACCGTATTACTATCTATAAACATCTTAATTCAACGATATTTAACGTTCTTGAACAAACAGGCAGTTAAAACCTGAAAAACTTAAGACAATAAAACTGATAATTTCAAACCATATATATACTACTGAATAATGTTAATAAATATAAATATATAAAAGTATATTCTAAAATAGGTATAAAAACAGCTTTCAGTACAAAAATAATTCTACCTTCTTACACAGAAACTCAGAAAGCATGCATTACCTTATACCTGAGCCACAAAAAACAATAATTATTATACTTGAGCATGTCTGTACAGAAATTCTGTAAATTACATTTCTTGGAGTTACAGCGGGGGACACCACTACTTGGCTAGCTATGCAAAAGTGAATAAAAAAAAGCATTCTGCAAAAATAAAATTATTCATCATACGTGTACTCAACATATAAGTGCGAGGCTGTAGATTAATAAATAAAACTACCTGTACTACACAAGCACCTAGTTTGAAGTGCTTAAGAAAACTATGTACGTACATAAAGAGATCTTCACATAATCTAATATGTTCATAAAATGAGTAATGCTGTATGTACGAAAAATATCCCAGCTTTCCCACAAAATATCTTTGCCTTAATGATAATATAAATATTTTACACTCACTACAATGATAATATAAATAATATACAATCACTACAGTCTTTTTGCTAAGCCCAAACTTTTGCCTCAGTCAAATAGAAATAGTACGTACAGTTTATAGCAAGCTGGTAGAATTTTACAAGCCTACAAAAGCAGCACAGTAAATACAATTCAGTTTCTGAATTGTATTTACTGTGCTGCTTTTGTAGGTCCCTTTGACTTTTTTAATGAGAAGAATATAGTAATAGTATATTCTAAAGCTATATGATCACAGCTAATGCTACTTTTGTGCCTTAATATATCAGAATCTTATTAGACTATTTCTCACTCTTGAGTAACAAACATATAAAGTCTGTAGATAAGAGTAAAGCATTTGTCACAGGTGAAAATTAATCACCTACAATTTTTCAGAATACTATGATACTTGATACATATATTAACACAAGGCAAACGTCACTATGATATGGATGCATCCACTATTTTCCCCCCAACAAAAAATAAAAATACTTATGTAATTATGTTTATAGAGATTTTTCTCGAAGCAAAGTGGAATCTCTGTGTAAATGAATTAAAAAACTTTTTGAGTCTCAGCTGAATAATTACCATTCCTAATAAAGCAACTTTCAACAAAAAAGCATGAACTTTTACATTTGTAAATATCCAAAAGTAATTAGAAAAACAAATTGTAACTCATCCAACAAAGAAAGATTTTTTTTTGGTGAACACAAAAGTCGAGTTTTTCTACTGAATTTTCATTCAAGTGTTGTTACCTGATGATCATGGACTGAGAAGAGTGTGCTTAAAGTTCAGTTACGTAAACATAACCAATTACCACAAATCTAGTTTAGAGAAAATAGTATTTTGTTATGAGAAGACCACTGGGACAGGCAACATAACATCAGTGCCGAAGCCATGGACTAGATAATAGAAAAAAAGAATGGGATGGAAAAATAAAAAGGGGACTTAGTCCAAAGATAGAAATATACCAGACTCCTAAAAGACAGGTTACAGTGCTCAAAGCAAATGGGTGATGCTAGAGTACCAAGCATCATTGGATGTCTCAGGCATCATTAAAATTGAACAAAAGTGCATACAACCACCCAAATCAAAACCAAAATACTATATTGAAACATTTATGAGAGTGTGCATTGAAATACATCAGATGTGCATTGAAATACGTCAGATCAACTTTATAAGTTCACTTATACATTATGACTTTGCTTACCTGTTCAAAACTCTTCTTTCAACATGCAACGTACAGTTTTCAAGACTTATGCCCTTTCATTTGATGACCAGTCATAAATTAGGTAACGTACTTTCCACTTCTTTGATTCTAAAATCTTTTCTAGACCTTCTATTTTCTCTGCAAATGTGACATTACGGGATACCCATCGTAAGATGTCTTCAGCTGAATCTCCAAAGTCAGAAGCATACCAACGCAAAAGTGATGACAAGTAAATGATACCATTTTCCACATCAATCTTTAGTGCTTCATCTGTTTCCAAATATGCTTCTGTTGCTACTCTCAGCTCATCATTGATATTCTGTAATTTGTAAAAATCCTTAGAACCACTAACAATCTGGTAAAAAAAGCAGAAATGCTTAGATATTTGTAACAATTTCACATGTTGCAACATACTATGAAATAATGGTTACCAAAATCTGGAAATTAGTCTGCTAGCATTTAGTATTCCCCCTAGCTTTTCTAATGTATGTTGAACATTGAAAGGACAAATATTCAGAAGTTATGTCAATTCAGAGTCTATTAACTCTGATCCTTTGAGATAACAAACAGTTAAAGTCCCATCCCTCGATATTATGATGTCGAGTGACATTATCCATATAACAAATTCATATACTACAAATGAAGAATGCTGGAGGATAGTTTGATTCTATCACCTATAGCTAATCAAAGGGAATTATCATTAGACCACTCGCAAATAAACATATAAAAGTTATGGATCCCTCAAAAATCTAAGGGCTTAATATGCACTGTCCAGTACATCAAGTGGGGTTGGCTATGATGTTTATTTTCAACAAAATTCCTGTGAAAATCAATGTTTTCATAAAAAAAAATTTCCTTTTTTCATTCTGTATTTCAGCCTAATCACTACCAAAACATCACTTTAAAAATACTAAGTGCAATGTATACGGTAAATCCAGAAGTGAAGCGACAAATTTCAGAGGATATCGTTCGAAATTCACTAACTGGCAACTACAACTCGTAGCTGAAAATCTCTGTCAAGCAAAATAAAGCTAACATATGATGCACAAATATCAAATCTATGATATTTATAACAATCATTAGAAAATATTACGGCAATAGTAATTATTTTAAAGTATAGTAATTACTTCAAACAATAGAAACGAAACAATTTGAAATTCTCGCTCAACACAGGATTACCGACATTACCAATGTATATTTCGAGCAATGTGGAAACAAATATTAAATATCACGGTGTATTATCAATGATTTTAGCGAAGATGGATAAAACCATGCAAGTATCAATAGAATTTAAAGGGAAAATCTCTGCTACATTAAACAATCAACCATGAATGCACCTAGATTCAATAGAGAAGTTGGATGTGGTTGGTAGTTCTGACTCTAGCTTCTAGGACCGAGCATAAAACACCATCTTCGAGAAAGGCTCTGCTGCTGCTACCTTCAGGTGACTAGGCCTATAGTTCCGGGCATTGCAAGGCTTACAATGCAGGGCCACTGTCTGTTATTTAGTCAAAGATAGAACCTTCAGGACCGACACCAGGACCTGTCCTTGCACCTGGGAAACAGAACGCGATTATAAAAAAAAAAGAAAAAAAAAAAAAAAGACGGTCGCAAGCAACCAGTACACCCGTAAAATCACCACCAGGTTAAGTAGGGAGACGACAGACCCCAACCACCCCTCCCCGCCTCTACCTCTAGCGTTACCCACGTCCCACAATACTAACTCCACCTTTTTCACTTCAACCTTTTACCTCAAATCTTCGAATCATATCCCAACTGTGAAATTTCAGACTGAATTTGCGTAAGTGGGCATATCATAAAGGAGTGATATCACCCAAATTCATATTTCCACGGGCAACCAGTAATCACTTCGATCCAGTCAAGCATTATTGTATAACAGAAATTTATGACTTTTTTGGATAATATATATATTATAATATATATATATATATATATATATATAATATATATATATATATATATATATATATATATATCTCTAATAAAAGGAGCCCATAAAAACACCAAAATAGAGAAAAAGTTACTATATTTTCAGAGACTGCTGTACTTTTTCTCTATTTGGTGTTTTTATGGGCTCCTTTTATTAGATGGAACTCTGTTGTTACAGAACATTTTTTTCCAGTCATATATATAAAATATATATAATATAAAAACCAAAAAAGTCATAAATTTCTGTTATATCAATAATCGCTTGACTGGATCGAAGTGATTACTGGTTGCCCGTGGAAATATGAATTTGGGTGATATCACTCCTTTATGATATGCCCACTTACGCAAATTCAGTCTGAAATTTCACAGTTGGGATATGATTCGAAGATTTGAGGTAAAAGGTTGAAGTGAAAAAGGTGGAGTTAGTATTTTGGGACGTGGGTAATGCTAGAAGTAGAGATGGGGGGGGTGGTTGGGGTCTGTCGTCTCCCTACTTAATCTGGTGGTGATT
This sequence comes from Macrobrachium nipponense, assembly GCF_015104395.2. Lineage (NCBI taxonomy): Eukaryota > Metazoa > Arthropoda > Malacostraca > Decapoda > Palaemonidae > Macrobrachium > Macrobrachium nipponense. The sequence goes on along the minus strand of NC_061102.1, from coordinate 35,280,275 downwards.
TTACGGGTGTACTGGTTGCTTGCGACCGTCTTTCTTTTTTTTTATATAGCGATTCTGTTTCCCAGGTGCAAGGACAGGTCCTGGTGTCGGTCCTGAAGGTCTATAATATATATATATATGGATATGGGGTATATATATATATATATTATATATATATATTGATATATATATATATATATATATATATATATAATATATATAAATGAAACAGCACCCGAGCATGACCAATAGGCCTAGCGCTCGATTCTTAAAACAGACCTCTGGTTATTCCTGACTTAATAAAAAGGTCCTGAGAGACAGAGAGAGAGAGACAGAGAGAAAGACAGAGAGGGAGAGAGAGAGAGAGCATAACAGGAGATACGCGAACTAAAATAATGCTCGCCAAGCATAGTCACACCATAATTATAACCAAGCGCATATAACCAAGTTATATACGCTAAACGCGCATATAACTTGGATTTCGTTTTTTTTTTTTTTTTTTTTCTTGTTACGCAACTTGTGTCTTATTTATATTTCATTTAATCAGATGCTAAACTTCTCTGTGCGTCATCAAAAGAAATCATAATAACTTTCGATATAACGCTATAAAAGCAGAAAGATAATTTACAAATATTAGGCCAATGCTTAAGCACTCGGTTCCTGCTGCCACTCTATGGTGAACACTTGATATCACACTTTGAGAGCCGCAGATGTTTCTTTGGGGAAATTCTTTTTCTTTTCTTTTTTCTTTAAATAAACAATTATTGAACTAACACTGATCATTCACTGGGGAAATACTTTCTGCGCTTATACAGTTAATCACTGATACGTATTATCAGATAAATAGGATGACAATAATTGGAATAAATATACTAACTGGCAACCCCACAAGTTTCTAAAGACGTACGATCAATTCTGAGATTTGTCGCTTCACTTCTGGAACTTACTGTACAGTAAGTTCCAGATGTGAAGCGACAAATTTCAGAATTGATCGTACTTCTTTAGAAATTGTGGGGTTGTGAGTTAGTATATTTTATTTCAATTATTGTCATCCTCTTTATCAGTAATACGTATCAGTGATTAACTGTAGAAGCACTGAAAGTATTTCCCCAGTGAATGAACAATGTTAGTTCAATAATTGTTTATTAAAAGAAAAATAAAAAGAATTTCCCCATAGAAACATCTGCGGCTCTCAATGTGTGATATCAAGCGTTCACCATAGAGTGGCAGCAGGAATCGAGTGCATAAGCATTGGCCTAATATGATTTGTAAATTAACTTTATACTTTATAGCGTTATGTAGAAAGATATTATGATTTCCTTTGATAAAGCACAAAAAGGTTTAGCATCTGATTAGATGAAATATAAATAGGACACAAGATGATGAAAAAAAAAAAAAAAAAAAACGAAATCCAAGTTATAAGCGCGTTTAGCATTGGCTACATAGTTAGGCCTATTCAAGAATCAAGGAAATATATTTTCCAGCATGTTAGTTAATAATTTAATCGATTTCCTCAATTGTGCAAATTTTTGCATGTAGAATTGCGTTCAGGATCGCATCAAACAAATATTTTCGTAGGTTTCCGCATTTTTTTTCAGTGCATAAGTGAGACTATTCTTGTCCATACGATCCGGAGTGTGAATATGTTTGGCGAGCATTATTTTAATTCGAGTATTTCCTGTTGTGCTCTCTCTCTCTCTCTCTCTCAGGACCTTTTTATCTAGTCAGGAATAACCAGAGGCCTGTTTTAAGAATCGAGCACTAGGCCTATTGGTCATGCTCGGGTGCTTCTTTATACACACACAAACACACACACACACACACACACACACACACACACACATATATATATATATATTATATATATATATATATATATATGCACCCAAAAAAACTCATAAATTTCTTTTATACAATAATGCTTGACTGGAACCAACTGATTACTGGTTGCCCGTGGAAATATGAATTTGGGTGATATCACTCCCTTATGATACGCCCACTTACGCAAGTCCAGTCTTAAATTTCACGGTTGAAATATGATTAGAAGATCCTGGTTTAAAGCATAGATATAAAAGCCTAGATGCCGCATCGGCCGGCCGGACATACGTCATCAAGTCCGCCATCTTGGCGCGGTAATTCAAACAATGTAGCAGGCTGCAGTATATGACGTTTTTTCGCCACTATTCGCTTAATATTGCACGGATTTTCTTGTCTGATGGTTCGTTGCAAAGCTTACATAATTCCCTACAAGGATCTAATAAAATAAAGTTGTTCCTTATTGTTTGAAAGTTAACTTGCAATGATTTTGTTTTGTTAGCAGTAAGGGGGAAGGGGGGCTAGTTGTACACAAATGTTAATATTTACCCATAACTATTGCTGTAAACAATAATTTGAAATGCTGCGATAAGACAGATTACTAAAGTAGGCCTACAACTATGGATCTGTGCAACTTAAGTAAAATCTTTGTCTCTCGAAGTGCTCTGTTAAAAAATCCCCCAATATAATTTTTGGCACAGGCCTACAAGTTTAAGTCATAAAACTGTAGGGTTGAGCCTAAAATAAACTACAGTAGGCCCTAGAATAACTAGGATTTCTGTGTTATCTAGCCTTTGCATCTCTGCCTGCTCCTTTGAGCCTGGGGGGGGGGGGGGGTGGGGGGGGGGGGGGGGGGGGTTCTTCCAATTTTTTGAACGGGATGCTCCTCAGTGAATTCTGACCTCTAGACCTGGCTTTGGAAAATTTAGGGGGTATCAAGAGACCTCGTCTAGTGGCAAAAGTGACCTATCTCTAGACCTAATTTTATATGGTGAAATAATTATATAGAACTTAAATTTTTCACAAAACTACCTTTAATTTGCTCAGACTAGGATATATCATTATGGCAAGCATTAACAGTTCAGTATAGCTCATCTCTAGACCTGTGTTGTCAAGGACCCAAATTATTATACCTTATTTGGGATAAGGGCCTGGGCCATCTCTGTACTTCTACCCTTCCAGAAGGGGACCCATCTATAGACCAAAATTGCCAAAATGAGCCAATCCTGACGAGCAACCCTGTATACCCCGTCATAGTACCTCCCCCCGCCCCCCCACGACCGAGCCTTTCAGCCTAGGCCACAATCATAAGGCCAGTCTAATTTTTTTTCAGCTAACTGTTCATTGGTTTGGTCACACATGTATAAATTTAAAGCTATGGGTGGCCTTATGGGTCATTAAGCCTATACTTTGAAGTAACAACTCTCAAAATGTATTGCACAATGATTTATTTTCATGATATTTGTTCTTACATTGAATGTATATAGAACATTTATTGTACATCTGTGCATTTATTTATAAATATTCCCAGCAGTTAAAAAAGTTTTCTTTTTTTCATCGCGGTTTCCAACAGTTTAATGATACTACATTGTAATGATAATCTATATGCATTGATATGAAATTAGCAGGCTATATCAAAACATCAACAAAAACTCATTATGTGCCTTGCTTGGCCATTTAGTTCTTATTACAAGGACCAGATTAACATTTTAATAATACATAGCTATAATGCAGTGAAAAAAAATCTAGAAACATCAAATTAGCGTCCAACATACACGATTTACCCTATTGACCTAATGGCCCTTAAACAATATTGTTTTAACCATTTTTTTCGTAGGCTGTCTTATCACAGCATTTCAAATTATTGATTACAGCAATAGTTATGGGTAAATATTAACATTTGTGTACAACTAGCCCCCTTCCCCCTACCTGCTAAAACAAAGTCATTGTAAGTTAACTTTCAAACAATAAGGAACAACTTTATTTTATTAGATCCTTGTAGGGAATTATGTAAGCTTTGTAACGAGCCATCAGACAAGAAAATCCGTGCAATATTAAGCGAATAGTGGCGAAAAAACGTCATATACTGCAGCCTGCTGCATTGCTTGAATTACTGCGCCAAGATGGCGGGCCTGATGACGTGCGCCAGCCTATTCAGCTAGCGGCCGATGCGGCATCTAGGCTTTTATATCTGTGGTTTAAAGTTGAAGTGAAAAAGGTGGAGTTAGGACTGTGGATAGAGATAGAGGTAGAGGTAGAGGGGGGAGGGGTGGTTGGGGTCTGTCGTCTCCCTACTTAACCAGGCGGTGATTTTACGGGTGTTCTTGTTGCTTGCCACCGTCTTTCTTATTTCTTATATAGCGAGTCAGTTTCCCAGGTGCAAGGACAGGTCCTAGTTTCGGTCCTAATGGTTCTATCATTGCCTAAATAACAGACAGCGGCCCTGCAATGTAAGCCTTGCTATGCCCGGAACTAGGTCTAGTCACTTGAAGGTAGCAGCAGCAGTTAAAGCCTTTCACCAAGATGGTGTTTCATGCTCGGTCCTAGAAGCTAAAATTAGAACTACTAACCACACCTAACTTCTCTGTTGAATCTAGGTGCATTCATGGTAGATTATGTTTAATGTTGCGGAGATTTGCCCTTTACATTCTAGTGATACTTGCTTGGTTTTATGCATCTTCGCTAAAATAATTGATAATGCACTATGATATTAAATATTTGTTTCCACATTGCTTGAAATATTCATTGGTAATGTTGGTAATCCTGTGTTGGACGAAAATTTAAAATTGTTTCGCTTCTATAGTTTGAAGTAATTACTATACTTTAAAATAATTACTGTTACGTAATTTTTTCTTATGATTGTTATAAATATCATAGATTTGATATTTGTGCATCATATGTTAGCTTTATTTTGCCTGATAGAGCTTTCACTTTAGAAAAAAAAAATTTCAGCCACGTGTTGTAGTTGCCAGTTAGTGAATTTCGAACGAAATCCTCTGAAATTTGTCGCTTCACTTCTGGAACTTACTGTACAAAAGAACATTCAAGCTTACGTTTCCCTGTTTAGTTGTTGTTCTTGTAGGACTTAAAAACAAGGCTCTCTGGTCAGAAGTGATGAATATAAATACCAGAGAACTCAATAATCTAATGAACTTGCGGATAAAAACATGAAATAACGTCCTTATCAGATATATAAAGACTAAAACATGAAAACTTACGTAAATAATCAGAGACGCCACAGACCGATTTGATACCATTTGACCGATATACTGTTCAGTTGTTCTGTGACCAGATTAAGCCATTATCAGTTATATAGTATTACGCAGTGACAAATGTCAGTGGGATGCCGTGAGGTGCACATGCGATAGTCTTGAATGGCCCACATCCGAACGCCAACCTAACACTGTGTTCAAGCTAATGACAGAGCTTATAAAATTTTACATTTCAAGGTTGAATGCGATCTACGGAATTTTACTTAAAATTCCCGTTTTCTAGAATGCTAATGTAAGAGTTGACATATTTGTCGAAAGAAGCTTTTTGGTTATTACATATACATATTCAAGGACGATCCAGAACTGTATCGTGACCAAATCCTCAGTATTTGTTTTGCAAAAGTATTAAGGTCACCAAGTGAGATATTTTATAGAGGGTCAGAGCACCGGAATAAATTACAAAAAGATACTACAATGTTATCATGTACTGCTTGAAAGTTATAACGATCTAAAATAAAACGAATGAAAAAGTTTTGTTACCCAACCAGCAATGAACAAAAGTAATCACGAAGCTGGCAAAATCATCTCTGAGCACGTACTGCCAGAGGGAAGAATATAGTAGCCTAATCTAGTAATTAGGCTGATTATTACTACTATACTCTGTTTTTTTCCATCTGTCCATCAGCCTGTGGTGGTCGCGCATGGTAACACTGCGCCCCGGGCTTTAAATAATATCCTGTTTCCAATATTAACGGTGTAATTCGCATACAGTAAATTATTAAAACACTTTTCAGTTGCAAATGTACACCCAGATATCCTTTTATTTACCTAAAACTTACACATAGCGTAACTATTTAAAGCCCGGGATGCAGTGTTACCATACGAAAACAACACAGGCGGATGGACAGATGGAAAAAAACAGAGTATAGTTAACTGAACTGATTTATTCGCATGAGTCCATAATATGAGAAAGAAGATTCTTATCTCTGACATTGACTCAGGGTGAAATTACAAAGCTAACCATAGCACCTTTGAAGGTCTCCTCTTAAAAATGCAATAAAACTCGTAACTGGCAACTCTTTCTTGCTGTTTACACAACATTGCCATAACTCAACCATCGGTAGCCTAAAGGTAAGGAGACCTAGACCGATATACACCAGTCTATACCTTCCATCAACATGTTTGTAATATTCGGCTAGTTTACAAAACTTTCAATCTTATATTTACTGCCTAGTCATACAAAACCTATTACTAATGTTACGGAGAGAAACAAAAATGGGTTGGGAGAGGGGATTCAGCACTACTAGGTTACGCTAATGGTTTTTTTTAGCGGGTGATTCTGATTCATGTGAGCAGACGAACTGCAGGATAATCGTCCATATCAAGCTATTCTTCTTCTTCAATAGTCTTCTAGTTTTCGATGAATAAGATACAAACCGGCACTTCAATAGCAGTACGCCTTGTAATGGTGAAAACACAAGTTAAGTAGAGTGGTGGTCGAGATTTCAGCTTGACAGTAAGATGTTGTGTAGCAAAACAAAGTGCTAACGAGCATTTAATTGTAATCTAATCTTGATCTAAAAATAATTACATTCAATACAGTATAAGAAATAACTTTTAATTTTATTAAAAAAAAATTTTAAGGAATTTAAATGAACGATGCAAGCTTTTTAACGATATACCAGTCAAAAGTAAAATATAGATCTACATTTGATTCAATTGCTCTGACAATCTGTGGGCCACGACCAGATTTAAGTTCAAGTGGCCCAGTTTTGTGGTAATTTAAGTTACCTTCAAAAGTAGGAAGAGATTATTCTGAATGGGGAAACCAATAAAATCAGGTGACTGAAAAGCGAAAAATAAAAGATATAGGGAAACAGTCATGTACAAAAGTGTACAAATAAATGTTAGTAAAACATTGTAAAATAAACTCTGTAAAGTTTATATATATAATATATATATATATATATATATATATATATATATATATATATATATATATATATATATATATATATACAATGAAGTACGAATATAAAAAATTCACGTAAGGTGATTGAAACCCGGCTTTCACTCACCTTCTTAGTAGATTGTAGATTTTATGATACATACATACACACACACATGTATATATATATATATATATATATATATATATATATATATAGATATATATATATATATATATAATATATATATTATATATATATCAGGATAAATCAATTGGCATACGGAAATAACACAAACAATCAGGGTAATCTCTGTGAAGCTTTGAAATAGTGGGATTCTCGATCATCCTTACGAAGTATGAATGAAACCTCATATTCATTGGCCTGTTCACTCGCTAATGAATTGACGCTTGCACAGTTTGAGTTCAACGTTCATCTTATATTTACTTGATTGTATGGTGTTTTAACGTTGCATTATATTTAGCAACAGTTCTGTTTACTTACGAAATCGTTGAAAGATATGCGTTCGTTGGAATGCTTTAATCCAGGCGTTTGGGAGTGCTACCTATACCTTCAGTATATTAATGACGTGTACGAAATAGCAACAGAACAGTAATCGAGGAGATAATTCTGCGGTAGTCACAGCTGTCTTAATATTTATCAGCTCTTTTAACAAAAAGTACCGTGAAATACTAACTCTATAAAAAAAATGTTCATATTTACCTGAAACTTTACGATTTACACACCTGTTGAGAATATATTTATATATGTGTTGGTGTGTGTGTACTAATTTGCCGTTTTTTAATTTATATCTTATTTTCAAAATTATTTCTGACGATACTCCGAAAACGAGTTCGTACGACGATTCTTGCACATTGCTTCCTATATATCCAGATCCCCTTAGCAATTCGCAAAAACCATCCTCCTCTGTAAGATCTCCTTTGCCTCATTTGTTCTTTACATGACCTTTTGGATCGGTCACACTTCTACCTCATTAAAGCATACATATAAACTATTGGCGTCTAGCCGATTCGGTATTTGAAACTTCTCGCCACACAGGCTTTTCTATTGTCTATTCATTTCTTATTGTAGCTGATCCTTCATTGAAGTACTTAAGATACACTCTAGGAATTCTCACCTCCGTCCTGTGCAGTCTTTTTTTTCTCCTTATCCTCGTCAAACTGGTTGTTAGTACCGAGCAGTAAGAATGGCCTAACGACTGTAGGGTACATTTTCACTCAAATCTTAATATTTATTGACTTATCTCCGAATTCCCTCTAATATCTTTTCTTGTCATCCAGGAAACTTAATTTTTCGTAGTATCTATTGACTTTCAACCTGGTTCTGTCACCCTTAGTCATTATAAACTGGGTGTTTGTTTCATTTGGTGACCACCAGTGGTTCTGGATATACTTTTGCATGCTGTGGCTTTTCTACGTGCTTTCATTTTCGTGCTTGCATTTCCTTTGAGGTTTAGTACTCTTTTCACTCTCGTTAAAAGTTACCAATTCTCCTCGTTAGTTCTTCCGTAGATTTTCCCAAAATAACGAAATTTATCTTCATTCGTCAACTCGCTGAAACTTTCTAGGCCAATAGACTCGATAAGAATACTTATAACTAACATAGGAATGGAATGGAATATAAACTTCAGGCCAAGCGCTGGGACCCATGGAGTCATTCAGCTCTTAAAGGGACACTGAAATGAAGAAAGTTTGAAAGATGTAGCAAGAGGAAAACCTCAAAGCAGTTGCAGCATGAAACAATTGTTAGGAGAGGGTGGACAGTAAGATGGAAGAAAACTTATATGAACGGAGTTACAGTAAAATGAATGAAAGGGGTTGTATCTAGGGGTCGAAGGGACGCTGCAAAGAACTAAGTAATGCCTACAGTGAACCGCATGAGGTTCACTAATCCCGAATGAACGAAAATTGACAAAAAAAGAATTGAAAGGTGCAACAGGAGGAAAACCTCGCAGTTGCACTATCAGTCAATTGTTAAAAAGGGTGGAAAGGAAGACGGAAGGAAGAGAATTTGAAAGGAGTTACAGTAAAAGGAACGAAAAGGGTTGCAGCTAAGGGGCCGATGGGGCGCTGCAAAGAACCTTAAGCAATGTTTACAGTATACCGCATCAGGTGCACTGACGGCACTAACCTCCTACGGGGCTAAACAGGTGTTACACACCCTTGCAGGTAACCTATTCCTACATCGAACAAATCCCTCTGGACGTCCATATCTGCTTACTGTAACTACGGTAGTTTTTTTACTTTATAAACATTTCCATTGTGAACCACACTAATCCTTCTGGCACTCGTCTCTTCCTCAGACACCAATATATCAAGCCAAATAAAACAGAAATTGAGTTAAAAGCCACAACAGTGTATAGGGTACTCTATTTTTCCAAAATACAAAAAGGATGTCCTAGTGTTCATAATCCAAACACAAAGAAGTTTGAATTCTCGGTTTACCGAAAGCCCACTAATGTAGAATTATGTTAATTTTTATTCGTAAAAATGTCATTGTTAACATGGTTGTTGGGGCTCTTAATGTTTGTGACTCACAGTACTTAGGAGATGAAATTTCCCATATTCGAAATAGCTTTGTCTAAGGATAAGAAAAAGTTTGACAACACCTCGCACAAGCAGACTGATCACAGCAAGAGATACATAACGCTTCTATTCATGAGAGTTTAAAATCGACCGGCCAGTAGTACAGGGAATGTTAAAGTAGCTTTCACGTATGAAAATCCAATCAAATCCAAATTCAGTAAGAATAATAGCCGCAGAATTGGTAGCGTTAGTAACGAATATGGACATAAAGGAGTATGTTCTACAAAATTCAAGCTCTGTCAGTTATTTTATTTTGGGGAGACAGGTAGGGGTAAGAACATTACATTACAGGAATATATAAAAGCGGTTAGGGACTTCGCTCCAAACAGCGCTACTGCTAAACATTGTTTGGAGAATAGTCACATCATGGATTGGGAGGGAGCTAAAACTATATATAGAAGATGTCAAGTAGGCCATAGAAGAGTAGAAGAGAGGCCTTTGATAAATATGTGTAACACATTATTTGGCAATAAAGCCTTTACGCAGGAGGACAGACATACAGACAGGTTAGTCCTTCACTCTAAAAATGCTTGTCATCTCTCCCTCAAAGGTTGTCGAAGAAATTTAAGAGTAAGTGAAATGTGACTGGCGTGTACCGTAGAGTTTTATACTTTTGAACAAAACTATTAGCTCATTTTCTGCTTCGTGACTATATAATAATTATAGGGGGGAGGGACGGTAGCGTCATTGGTCAAACACCAACATCAGTCTTCTAAGGAGGAAATGAAAATCCGTCCTAGGATGAAAAATCCCTTCGTGCATTTCCTTAAGCATTTCGTATTTCTAAGCTTTCAGAAAATGCTTGTTCAAAAATACTGAAAATAAGAGATTACATAGAGATATCACTATAGAGTGCAAAAAATATAACACAAATAAATTTGTTGTCATTTTCAACAGAAATTTATTTCACGCATACAAAGACTTCACGCATACAAAGACTTCACGCATACAAAGACTTCACGCATACAAAGACTTCACGCATACAAAGACTTCACGCATACAAAGACTTCACAAAGTTAGGTAGTACAGCTTTTATGTTGAGCGAATTCAGAATGGGGGATAATATAATCTTACACAGCAACCAGTGCTCGTATTCTACAATTGTTTGATCTGCATCCCTTTCACCAAACTTTGGCTATGACTGGCCTCGCTGGTTGTCTGTCGCTGTAAATATGCTGGTTGTGGATGTCCGATCTGTCAAAGAGATTCACTCGCCATTACTGGTGCTTAACAAAAAACATTCATTCATTGTTTCCGCTACTGAAAAGGAGATTCTTGTGCGCTTGGCATGAATCAAGAGGACAAAAACTAGTAAGAAAGAGAATTACAAATATCCTTTATTCATCCTTCATCTGTTTCCAGACCACCTTTCAACACTTCCTTTTGTGCTCTTGGATCAGTTTGAAGACTAAAAACTAAATTGAAAATTCTTCATTTTTGACATCTGTTGCTTTCTTACAAAATCTTGTTACAATTATCGTTTTAATTAAGGTGTCTTATTATATGCAACCCAGCTTATTGAAGATTATTCTCAAGGCCTAGAAAGTTCAGGAAAATATTGCAGTTATTCCTAATTTTCTCTATTCACGTTGCAAGAAATTTAGATTATTCGTGCTAACTACTGCAAATAGCTTCTTTTTTTTTTGCAAACGAAATGAAGTAGACGCCAACTATTCTTATATTTTGGAGGAATTGTATCTAATAAAAAAAATGAAATGTAAAATAAAAGGCCACGTACTTCTGCGTTTCTCCGAGATTTGAGTAGTTTCAGGAAGAACGTTGATCACCCTTCTATTCTTCCTGTCGTGTCCTCGCCTTATTTTCTGCAAAGCGTTGTCTACACATGGCAACAGAAGAAACAACTTCAACAAAATTGTGAGAAGCGGGAAAATCAACGCGTACTGAAAATAAAGGAAATAGAATGAGAAATTGACAATTTATTGAAGAGCAGTGTCTAATAATATTGCATCTCTTCCCTGTGTGATCACCAGATGAGATCTTTATCAAAATGAGGCGAATATTCGCGCTTAGTATCAAAGGTTATTGGAACTGGAATAGGCCAAAGGCCAAACGATGGGACATATGAAGTTATCCAGTGCTTAAGATAACTATGAAACAATTTTTAGAAGATGGAAGAAAGAGGATATGAGCGGGGTTATGTCTAATGAAAGAGGTTGCAGATAGGGGCCGAAGGGACGCTGCAAAGAACTTTGGGTAACGCCAACAGCGCACAGCGTGAAGTGCACTGATGGGACTAAAGGTTAAGCAGTGCAAACAGATGTTTAAACTATAAAGTTCTTATTGGGTTACCTGAGCTCCGGAGGGCAAGGAGCACACTTGGTAGTCCTTGAGGGAGAAGCCCCACCCCAGGAGACCGTCGTGAATGGTGCCCGTGAGCAGGGCCATCCAACCCAACTTGCTCTGGATGAAGGTGAATTCTCGCCAGGTCAGTGTAGCGCCCACCGACGGAAGTGACGTCACGCCCAGTAGGCAAGTTATAAACATTGACAGGGTGCCTTCAGAAGAGAAGCTTTTATGTCGTTCCTCCTGTCATACAAAATCTAATTCCTGTGAGACTAAGTGAACTTATTCCCCTTCCTTCAAACATTTTAAAGAAAACAGCTGCCATTTTGAATAATGATTGTCATCGTCAAATTTAAACGGATCAAACTATGATCAAGTATGATATCTGTGAAGCACAAGTTCTGAGTGAAGTCGATAATGATTTGTATACATCTAGTTAGGAAATTTGTTACAAAATGATTTTGGCGTAAAAATTAATTTTGGTAGAAAAGACTTTCTCCTTTCCATTGTATTAGATTCATACACTCTATGTTATCATGTAGGTCTACAGAGAGAATCAATATAAACGATGTAAGACTTTACCAAGCTAAATTGAGATTGTTCAGATAACATGTGTGACACATTATTTATAATTACTAAACCTCACTGGTATGACAGGATTCAGGATTATCATAAATATTTGATGTCATTATGCCAACAATTAATTAAGAGTAAGGGTCTACATAAACTTAATATACCTTTCAATAAATAATTGACTCCAACATACCAAGAATAGGAGCCTTCGCGATCTCCCGTGCAACTTGTCAACCACCATCTTCCCTCCCTCCTCATCTGGTGCCCAAACCATCTCGACCTTGAAGGGTCAAAGAGGACCCAAGAGTCAAGACTAAAAGATGGTTTGGGCACTGCCTTCAAGGGGAGAGGGTAGAGAGAGACTATGCAGTCGAGGAGACGTCGGAGACAAAGGAATAGATGAAGGAAGGACATAGGATAGAAACACCTGAAAAAGTTACCTTAAAAACAGCGACCCGACTCATAATTAACCTGAGAAGAAGAGGAAGAAGAATTCGGAATTTGATGATCTTGGTCTTACCTCTAAAAACTAATCATGCCCTTCAGATAATCGTGTGGAATCCTTTCCAGAATTGTCTTTTAATCACCTAAAAGTTTAGAATATGTCATAAACAAGTTTTTCTCCTCACCAAATGTGAGGAAAAGTTCTCCCTGAAGAGTCATGGCCGAATTCAGGACGGTGACATTTCGCGTGACGTAAGACGTTTCGTTGTGCTTGACCTTAGCCGAGATGATGGTCGGAGGTTCCCACATGAGAGGGTCATAGCGCCCTGACCACACAGCGAGTCCAAGGCAGGTCTTCGGAAAGGCGTTGAGGGGAAAGAGGATGGGAAATTTCATTTACTGCGTCTTGTGGTAAAATGTTATTCGCTTTATACTAAATGTTACAGATAGATTTCCTACCAGGAGGCCTAATATATTAATTAAAAGTTTTAAATAAGCTTGATTATGAACTTAAAATACGGATCCAGCATATGTGAATCTCTGGAGGCGACAGGAAAGCTATCAGTAAAACCTTATTATAGGCACATACAGGCATAAGTTTATTCATTTCCTTTTATCATGATCTACCTGTAAATTTAATGCTTCGTGAATTCTGAAAAGATGGAATTCAAATGAATTCCGAACATAACAGAGACACATGTAGCCATGAATTCCTAACGCTGTCAAAGTTCATGAGTTATTTATTGAGCCTGAAAATAAAACAACGCTTAAGTAACAATGGTGTAAGATGACCACTCAAAAACCTATAACACTACCTGAGAACTCTTAAATCCGTATTCAAAAAGAAAAGCCATTAAGAGCGAATCGGAAAACAAGTCAGCCACTATTCCAGTGTTTAAACTCTACTAAATGCCGTCACGTGATGTGGGACCCTTACTGACATAGTCAAGGAAAGTGGTAATAGAAAAGTGATAATAAAGATTCAGAATAACGGACATTCCAAGCAGCATATCAGTACCACATTCCGCACGAGGTCCTATGAATCAACGTAAGATACAGTAAAACTTTAATGAACGAGAACTGCAAGGTCAGTGACATCGATTGTAGAGCACGCAATGAATATACGTGGAAACGTACCCTTGCACAAAACAAAGGCTTTTCTCTGAATGAGTCACGGCAGAAATCGACTGAATAAAGGTTTGTAGTGTATTGTCAATTATGCAGAAAGGCTGAGTGAAGTCACCTGGTGTTTGACTATCGTGGTATATGCAAAGCTAGGTAGATGGAGTAAATACTCAGTTACTATGGTGTTAACTTTTGTTGTTTACTTAGTAAAGATATCTTGATTTAAAAGACGAAAGAACAGAAAAAGCTTGGATTTTTGGTGCATCAATTGACTGACAAAGAATTAGGAAGTGAGGACAGAATATTTCATAATAACTAGTTTCTTTGTAAGAGATCTCTTAGCTGTAATAATCGACAAGGAACCGGTTGTTAATACGTCCAACGCTTTACATTGTGGAACAATCAACTGAAATTTATGTGACTTCCTATGATTTGATTTTGTGTCTTATACCTAAGCTCTATAGAGACGTTAACTTACATGAATAGCAGCTAATGCTAGCATAAGTAGTCCGAGTTGTTTTCTCATCTTTAGCCATGTGTCTAACCATTTGGGGAAGCGCCTATATTTTGTGCCCCAAAAAAGTTGGAGGTAAGCAGCAAACACCCCTGTGGAGATGAGGAAACAGGTAATCTTGAAGCTCATATTAGATCGGTATCTCTGGCTTGTTTACGAATTAAAAGTCACTCATAATTAGAATTCAGAGAATCGCCTAATATTTTTCCAACGAAACTTTTCAAGCCAGAGATTAGGATGTTTAGATGCATCAATTGATGATGCACAGTGATGAAATGCACTTTCCTGGGGAAGACTCTTAATTCTTATGTGATGTATTCCTGGAACAAGAAATAAAAAACTTTCTACGGATTTTTAAATTTAAGCTTCTACTTAAACGCAAAGTTTCTGATCTTTAGTTGTAGAGTGTTTTCATCGTTTGTCGAGAAATATATCAAATCAGGATGTCCTAGGACGATGGGGATACGAACAAAATACAACCTTATGGTGAAAATAAATGTTAGAAAGAAATTATATTATTAAAAGGTTATACATACATCAGGGGCAAACTATTTGCTACCAAATGAAAAACCAATGCCCGTAATTGATGATGTCCTGAAACGACTTAAGACTTAAAACAACTTATCTTTAATACATTTAGAAATCAGAGGACAAAGTAGAGAAATGACCTTTGTCTTATTCTGCTGGAAGAATGGCTTTTCTGGGCTAAAGAATACGGACAACTGAAACTAAAAATGATGCCTTCCAGAATGGACATCTCATATCTCATAAAAATATTACTTAAAGCCATCCGAAAGGCAGTGTTACACACCTTAAAGTGCCTTTCTGTCAAACGCTCTTAAAAGATGAATATGTAAATACATCTAAGATAAAATACAATTTTAGCTTCTCAAATCCCAAATGTTGCTGGATACGAATTCCACTAAAAACATTGTCGGATTTTGGAAATGAAATAAAAAATTCCCATCCTTCTTCACCAACATTCGAACCAAGGTCGCTATATTAAAGGGTCTAGCACCTTATCACGGATGGAATTCATTGCATGTTGGTCCTTATATCTACAGACACTGGGTGGAAGTGACCGATTTATTTAATCTTCGAACGTGCTAACCGAGCGCTACTGACCAGGGAGATAGCAGAGCGTCAGAGTCCACAGAGCCGTGATGGCAGTGGAGCGGTTGAAGTTAATAAGGGCGAGATGCTTGAAGGTAACAGAAGCCCAGGGTTCATTTCTTACGCTGCCGCACACTTGGTACCTAGGAGAGGAAATTAACGAAGAAACGCGGCTTAAAAGGGCACGAATCACAGTCGTGTCTACACTGCAATATCGATGAGGCCACTTAGTGACAATTTCCATTCTACTGGACACGTCTGTACGAAAGACTATAGTAGATTCACATCAACCGTGCATTTGATGTCTAGACCAGTCCCTTACGACGCTCCTGATTGGCTGTTGATAAGCCATTCACAGGGCTGAAAACTCTCAGTCTCTATCGAGAGTTCACATGGGTAGGTTCTATGTTCCAGCTCTCCTGGGGGATACTTTTGAAAGACGTATCCCTCAGGAGAGATGGAACATAGATCCTACCCATGTGAACTCTCGAGAGAGACAGAGTTTCCAGCCCTGTGAATGGCTTATCAACAGCCAATCAGGAGCGTCGTAAGGGACTGCTCTAGACATCAAATGCACGGTTAATGTGAATCTACTATAGTGACGAAATTAGCAATACATTATAACCACATGCGAGTAGATAACAATATTACAACAGGACAACCTTAACAAAAAATAACAATAATAGTAAATATGAAGCAACAATTACGTCAAAGGACAGTCCTTTAATAGGATACTTAACCCAAAGAGAATCTCTCGAAAGGAATCTTACTCTATTTAAAAGGGGTCTTACTTGAACAGCAAGACGAGGTACTGAAGACTCCAAAGAATCGCAACCACGGTCACCGGTACCCTCCAGGAGGGCATCAGCTGCAGAGGAATGGCCTCTATCTGCCGGGCATTGACCAATCCACAACGATCCACCGCCGAATACCCCATCTCCCGGGCAAGGCACAGGATCCTCTGGCGCGCCGCTGCCCAGTCGGATGCAACCGGCACCTTACAGAAGGATAGTTTATCCTAGGTCATTTTCATATTCTTATTGGTAGATGCGTAATTGAGTTATGTGCGCATGGATATCCATGCATAGTCATCTCATGCTTACATACATAAATACATACATATATGCATATGTATGTGTGTATTTGCGCGCGCGCACTCACACACACACATATAATATACATACGTCGAGCTACAAATTTCCTTTAATATCTAATTCGCTCTACCTCGGAATTAATATATGCTAACGGAACGGGAATTTTTTTAGTCGACTAAAAAGTTCCCCTTTGGTTAACATATATGAGAATATATTAATTCCGAGGTAGAGCGAATTAGATATTAAAGGACATTCGTAGCTCGATGTATGTATATGAATCATGGTAATGTGATATGACTCACACACACACACATTATATAAATATATACTGTATACAAAGTATAACTGAATCACGAAAGATTGGAACGTGATAAATCCATAAATAACGGTATAAGCCACGAGAGAAAATAAACAACGGATTTTCCGCAAGATCTTTCGACGTTCAACGTCCTTTACTTAACAGATGAACTGACTTACATGAGGAATTGACAATACAAGAAAGGTCGTATAACTGACAGATAGGGATTATAAAGAGATTAGTACCTAGAATCCGACACACCTGGAAGATGAGTAACCTTCCCAAACAAGCATAAACATGGGTACAACTTAAAAAAAAGATTAAGTCAAATCTGCTCAGACACAAGGACAAGACAATTAAAGGATTATTATAGGTGACAGCTATTCAGAATTTTGGTAAACAAAAACATATTTACAATACATATTCACAATACATACTAAACATACATATACAACAAAGATATCTCTAAGGCAACTAATTTTTATTTAAGTCTGTAATTATATCTTTGAGGTCATTCTTAAACATGTTACAAATACAAAGGTCTAAATAAAACAGGCCACGACTAATATTGAAATTACAATGAGAAGTAAGTTGTATTAAAGCAGATTCTAAAAGATTTCGTGATAAGACATCTTTTGACCTTGCAATTACTGAACTACCAATCCAATTTATTCGGTGGTTGTTTTCACTTAAATGAATGAATATTGCATTAGATGTTTGCCCAGTTTTTACAGAATATTTATGCTGGTTTAATCTTACTTTTAAGCCCTTGCTCGACTGTCCGAGATAAAATGAGAGACAGTCCATACATGGAATTTTATATATATATATATAATATATATATAAATATCTTATATCTATATATATATATATATATATATATATATATATATATATATATGTATGTATGTGTGTGTGTGTCTGAAGAAAAATTGATCAGTGCTTGTTCAGACATGTGGAACTCAATATTTACTAAAGTTTGCTACATATTCAAGGATGTTATGCGCACCGGTTTTAGAATGTTGATCAAAGTCTACGAATGCAAAATTAGCCCTCCTACATGCATACAGAAGGCTCACCAGGAAACCACCCCCCTCCCCCTTATCCGTGAAATTATGATCAAAAGCTCTGGAAGTAGAGGAAAAGATCGAACGGGAGGTATTAATTCATATTCTGGACATTATTCTACAGATGAGCTTCTACAAGAACTTATCTGAACAGACAGCCCAAATATTAAGAACACCCTAAGGACCATTGCATTTAGGTTTTGGTCTGCAACAACTATTAAATTTACAAGAATTATTCTACGGCAAAAGGTCTTCCCCAAGAGAGTTTGGTGGCAGTTCATCTCCGAAGTTCTTGAGATTTCCTGTTGACTGACAGATGACAGGCAAACAGCCGATACCTAAGTGACGGCGTAACTTAGTTTTCAAGGAATTAAACATGAAAGACCAACAATCTAATCCCACTTTATAGACCATGTCCGAGGAAACACTAAAATAGAAGGATTGTTTGTTTTTATGGTGCTTTTACGTTGCATGGAACCAGTGGTTATTCAGCAACGGGACCAACGGCTTTACGTGACTTCTGAACCACGTCGAGAGTGAACTTCTATCACCAGAAATGCACATACATATCTGACCCTTCAGTGGAATGCCCGAAAATCGAACTCACGACCACCGAGGTGGCAGGCCAAGACCATATCGATCACGCCACAGAGACGCTTAAAATAGAAGAAGGCATAGTGGTACTTAGCACTGAAGGAAGTGATAGTCCACCTCTTGAAGTTTCAGAAGGCAATATATTATATTCAGTTTAAAAGAAGTAAGATAAACTTGACGTAGAAGGAAACACAGTCACAACGACTTACTTGTTTGGCAGACTGTTGGACATTGTTCTCGAGGGCGTAGGCTGAGAGGACATTAAAAGCTTTGACCACGTAAGCTTCGGGAATCAGACTCTGCAGGGTTTCAGCATTACTTGGCTGGCTGGAAATAGATGTCACGAAATTTTGAACAATGAGCAATAAAAGGGAGATATAGGTCATATACGTGTATGAAGAACAACGACGGACATTGACAAATTTTGTGTTAATTTCTATATTCTAAGACTATTTATAACCGCAAAAGCCTCTCAGTGAAGTTTTTTTTTATTTCCGTCGTTAAAGAGGTGTCTTTTCGCTTTTTTTTTTTTTTTTAGCTGATAGGTAAGACGGGTGAAAGAAGAGTGAGAGCAGTTAGCTATATAGCTAACCATGGTAGGGAACAGTTTAGAAAGTTAAATATTAGTTAGAGTAATGTAAAGTGTGGTTTATCCACAATTTTATTTGGGTAAGGCTACAATTTTCTAACTAATATTAACATAATACAATAATGATTTTACATTATATTAACATGGTGAATTGTACAGATTACATATTTTGAATTTTATTCCTTAGAAGTATAATCATATTTAATACAGTTCCAGCTTCCTGCTCTGCAAATAGCAACCCCGATATGCTCTATCTGACCTTGGAGGCTGGGGTGCAGTGGAGTTAGCCACATCGACGACGATCTTGTCCCTGAGAAGGTGCAGCGGGAGTCTGGCGTAATGGTCGCTTCCCACTGCGACTATGACGATGTCAGCCGCTGCCGCCTCTTGCTGGGTTACGAGACGAGTGCCTGCTTTCTGAAGGATTAGCTCTCTGAGGGAAGGAAAGAAGAACATTGCTGGGAGGAAAGCATAGTGCAAAATTTCGCTCCCCTCTCTCTCTCTCTCTCGCGCACGCACACACACACACACATATATATATATATATAGTATATATATATATATATATATATATATATATATCTATATATTTAATAGATTATATATCTTATATATATATATGTATATACATATAATATAGATATATGTATATATATATATATAATATATATATATATAATGAATTTTTATCACATCACCTCGTTTCATATACATGCATTGCATTAAGCTACAAATGTCCTTTAATATCCAATTCGTTCTGCCTCGGAATTAATATATATTCATATATGTTAACCGAAGGGGAATTTTTTAGTTGGCCAAGTCGATAACATCACTGAAGTCTTGATTTCTTCTCTGTCCGCTGGGCACTGGTTCAAATCCACGAGAGGACGGAATTATTATCAACTAAAAAATTCCCCTTCGGTTAACATATATGGAAATGTATCAATTCCGATGTACAGCGAATTGGATATCAATCCTTTACCAATCTGTGAGGGACCAATAATGCCTTTGTATATCCACCCGGTTTTTGAGGTGTAAGAATAGCACCCCCGTAGGTCCTGTGTGTCGTAAAAGGCGACTAAAAGGACAGCTGCTGCCTTGCAGCCTTACTTTTTAGTAAAAGGCTAGGCCCACAGCCAATAACTGTGGAAACTACTGCCTTGCAGTCTTACTGTCCAGTAAAAGGCTAGGTCCACTGCCAATAACTGTGGAAACTACTGCCTTGCAGTCTTACTGTCCAGTAAAAGGCTAGGTCCACAGCCAATAACTGTGGAAACTACTGCCTTGCAGTCTTACTGTCCAGTAAAAGGCTAGGTCCACTGCCAATAACTGTGGAAACTACTGCCTTGCAGTCCTACTGTCCAGAAAAAGGCTAGGCCCACCGCCAATAACTGTGGAAACTACTGCCTTGCAGTCTTACTGTCCAAAAAAAGGCTAGGTCCACAGCCAATAACTGTGGAAACTACTGCCTTGCAGTCTTACTGTCCAGTAAAAGGCAAGGCCCACAGCCAATAACTGTGGTTGATGACAGCAAGAGCATGCGGTCGTAAAAACCCCTTTGCCAAATAATAAATCATGCTTGATGTTGCAAGGAAAGGTGCATCAGGCAGCCGACCCTAAAGTGTAGGGATAACGGTGGGGAAGAAGGTAATGCCTTTGTATATGATTACGCATTTAGCACACCTACAGTGTTTCTGCACATGGTGATCACCTTCCCAGACAAGCTGCTGCCCTCTACACACTGTTTAATGTACAGAACTGTAGACTACGAACCTCATTCGGATCTCCAAAATACTGATAAAATCTGATATGGGTAACCACAGAAAACTATTTACATTAAAATACATAGATTATCTGTAAAACGTGCGAGATAAGATTCTTGTTAAATTCTAGTAAATTTAAGTCAACTTGGATAAAATTCTGAATTTAATTCCGTTAAAATTCTAAAGTATTGTATATTTTCTATAATAAAAGATGAAAAAAAGTACCTGCGGGAGAAGTAAAACAGTCTTAGTTTATTCCCTGGTTTAGTTATATCCCCAAACTGTTGTTATTACACGCGGGGCTCCTCTTCCGACGATCTCTTTGCTACCTTCTTCATAAGAGCGCTAAAACTAGAGGTTTCGCCAGATAATATGATGACCCTGTGCCAAGAATCTCAACTAGCATAAAATGGAAAGAGGTCGTTAATGTTTGTTTGTATGGTGTTTTTACGTTGCATAGAACCAGCGGTTATTCAGCAACGGGAGGATCAACGGCTTTACGTGACTTCCGAACCACGTCGAGAGTGAACTTCTATCACCACAAATGCACATCTCTGACCCCTCAGTTGAATGCCCGAGAATTGAACTCGCGGCCAACGAGGTGGCAGCCCAAGACCATACCGATCACGCCACTGAGGCTTAAGAGATCGTTAAGCACAGATTTGGCTAAGAGAAGGGACATCCGCTAGCATAGAATTATAAGAAATTGTGATGAACAGGTTTGACTTTGAGGCTTATAAAAAGGAACTCGTTACATTTCCTTCGAAGGGAATATAATACTGCTCCTCCAGTGGCTGTATATTGATATGAGTAAGACATGTTCACGGCCTGGTACTGAGGTATTAATGAAGAAGGTGGTAATCCTTTGCACTATAAGAACGGGTTCTTTGAGCGGTAATAAGGCTAAGCCTGACTGTAAATGCGTTCTTAGTAGCCTTTGACTTATAATGAGAATCTCGTATGAAATCCGAAATGCATCTGCTCTAAAACCAGCGGTAGATCCATAATCAGTAAATGGGCTCTCATCTTGAGAAGGGCGGCGGATAGGCGTTGGTCACCTAAGGGTTGCTGTGCTGCGCCGATCTGTTGTACACGAACGGCTAGGGACGGCGTGAATCTGTCCAATAGGACCTTCTTCAGGCCTTCGCACTGGACGACGTCGTCTTTTGTCTCCAGCTACTTTTTGTCAGGCAGGGCGGCGAGAATGCAGAGATGCCAACCCCTCTAACCCTACGCCCCTTACAGGAGACGAGAAATGACCCAACATTCTGCGGCTATGATAATAAATAAATTTTAGATTATGTTTAAATGCAATATCATGAATATTAATGAGTATATTGATCTAAACTTACCTTCTTACAATTACCCTACACTTGAAAATATTGCCCTGCTGTCTAAGATTTTGCCCATTTACCCTAAGCATAGGTCAATTTCCCTACAGTTGGCAACACTGCGAGAACGTAGTCTGCCTTGGTCGACGAGGACCGTATGCCCTTGATTCTAAGTGTGACTTCGTCTTGAGGGAACCAAGTGCAGGCGTTAGTCGGTATGAAGGTCGGAAGCTTGACTTGGGGATTGATATCGGCAGAAGTAGAGGGTGATGTTCGTCGTCGGATGTCTCAGACATCTTTGCTGGGTGTTGGTGCGGCGAGTTCGCCACTTTAGCAGGAGTTATTGGAGACAAGAGGCATGATCTTGAAAGGATACTTTGTTAATGAACTACACCATTTTAGCAGGAGTTATTGGAGACAAGAGGCATGATCTTGAAAGGATACTTTGTTAATGAACTACACCACTTTAGCAGGAGTTATTCGAGACATTTTGAGACAAGAGGTGTGATCTTGAAAGGATACTTCCTTAATGAACTTCACAGGTATTTACATGAAGTGCTAGCCAATCAGTGGCCAAGAAACTTACACAGTAACTAAGGGACCAATAGTACAATCATTAGATATGAGCCTTTATAACTTCTATGCAGACGAAAATCAGGTGCGCCGTCCGTCGGCGCCACTCTGTTGACTTGATTCGTTGCTATGGGTACAGTCGTGAGAGCCATGGAATTTGGCAACGTGTAGCCGGAAGATGGCAACGTCCTGTCGCTTGTAGCATGAGAAACGCAGCATGAGAGTGTAATAAACTGCATATGTATAGTCCCCTTCCACCTCCGTCTAGAACTGTAACTCTTAGCAACGTCTCATGGGGAAAGTCACTAGTACAAGTGTCAACTAACGAATATATTGTATAAATAATACTCCAACTGATGATAAAGGTTTAACGTTGATTCACGAATTAAAAAAGTAAACTGACTTATGACAGGTGGTTGTTAAGAAATTTATTTAACGAAATCATTGAAAATCTATTCATCAAAAAATACATTGACTTTGATTTCTAATTCTTTCTAACCAATAGTAATTGTAAATATTGTATGTATATTTAATTTTGTAATATTTTGTAATACCCTACGTACTATGTAATGACTGATATTTTTTTTAATAAAAGATAAAAAAAATAAACATGGAACAAATTGCGCATTGTAGTCTGAAGAATGCAAAGAAGTACTGGACTATGTATGTTTTGCGATATAGATTGTTCAGATTGTCTCTTCTTCAATGATTTTCAAGAATCCCAGTTGTTTCCTCAAACTATGTTGCCTTGACAGATCTGTTATTAAGTAAGAGAAATATTGCATAACAAAAACACTGCCGTCGGCACCAATGTTTATTTCAATTAATGTGAGGGCGGAATTCGGTATATTTATTTTAGAGTGCTGTCAGCAATTTACGAAAAGAACTGCAGTATATACGTAATTTCGTATATATATATATATATATATATATATATATTATATATATATATATGTATGTACATACATACATACATATACGGTTATACATATGCATACATACACAAACATACACATATGTATATATATTATATATAAATATATACATACATACATATACGGTTATACATATGCATACATACACATGTATATATATATATATATATATATATATATATATATATATATATATATATATATATATATATATATATGTGTGTGTGTGTGTGTGTGTGTGTGTGTGTGAGTGTGTTTGTGTGTATGGATAAAAGTAAGGACTAAATTAATAGGCAGTACTGCAAACCAAACAACAACAAATTTCCTATGGTCCTATTGATTCTTGTTATGTAACTGTGATTAATGTGTTTTCGTTACATAAGACGATTACGAGAGACGATATTTGCAGATAATTACGTTCACACACCCACACACATTATATGAACATATATATATATATATATATATATATATATATATATATATATATATATATATATATATATATATGAAGAATTAGTAAGGACCTAAAATTTCTATGTATTGTAGTATCCTAATTCCATGTTGACTGTGGTCACCTTTAAGCAAACAAGTGTTTCGTAACGTACGTACGACGGATAACGGAAATACAAACGAAGTTGTGCCCTTTATTTATGGAAATCCATTTGAAGGTCAACACGCGCGCGCACACACACACACACACTCCCCCTCTCTCTCTCTCTCTCTCTCTATATATATATATATACACACACACACATATACGTATGTATATATATGTGTGGGTGTGTCCGTGTTTACCATCAAGCTGGCACCCATAAATAAAGGACATCGCTTATTTTCCATTTTGTTTATTTGTCGTACATTATAAAAGCACTTGATATGTTTATGGTAAGGTTTCAGTTATCCATAGGACTACCGTCAACATGGAAATAAATGCCATTTTGTATATGTAATGTGTGTATGAATTTATACTTACATGATACCCGGTGTATCAGGTATCGCTGTCACCAGCTGTTACCTTTTGCCGAAGCATTTGATATTTATCAACTGAGCAATAAATAGCTGTCGTTATTTTTTTTTTTTCTTTTCGAGAATCATTGTAAGAATACTACCACCGTAGGTCTTACGTGTCGTAAAAGGCGACTAAAAAGACAGCTACTGCCTTGCAGTCTGACTTTTTAGTAAAAGGCTAGGCCCCCCGCCAAAAACTGAAAACTGCTGCCTTGCAGCTTACTTTTTCAGTAAAAGGCTAGGCCCACTGCCGGTACCTGTGGACGCTGCTGCCTTGCAGTCTTACTTTTTCAGTAAAAGGCTAGGCCCACTGCCGGTACCTGTGGACACTGCTGAATTGCAATTGGACTCTTCAGTCAAAGCGAGGCCCACCACAAATAACTGTGGTTGATGAGAGCAAGAGCATGTTTTCGTAAAAACTCCTTTGCCAAACTATGCCTGATGTTGTAAGGAAGTTAGTGAAGGCACATCCCGACCCCATAAGGGATAACAGTGGGAAAGAAAAAGAGTATGGACTGACTTGGGTCAGTAAAAAGAGACATTACACAAGACAGGAAACATGCCTTTGTTAAAAGCAAATTTTGTTATGATAGGTGGCTATTAAAAAACCATTACAAAGAAAGAATAAAAAAGATTTTCACAAAAGAGTACATTAATTACTTTTTTGAGTAACCAGTATTGATTTTGTAAGTAATAGTACAATTATTACCTAGTTTTTAAAAAAATGATTTAAAGCCTAGTTAAAAAAAATCCATGATAAACTGTAAATATTGTAGGTATATATTTTTGTACTATTTTGTAACATCCTACTTATGTAAATATGTAATATTTTTCTAATAAAAAAAAGTCCACCTGCTTACCCATCTATTTCAAGTCATTCTTGCAATAGTGTTAGGCTAAAATATCACTCTTTGCTGAACTACCGCTTCACCTGATGTGAAATTCTGTTTTAATTTTCATTTTTAATGGTGTTAACATAATTCACAAGGAGCATCATTAGATTGTCACTGTTAATAGGTCGATAAAAAAAAAAGGCATGAAAATAAAACTTCTCTCGGCATCACATGTAGGACCTACAAACAGAAATTAACAAGAAACACCAAAATGTGTTAGTAATTTAAAAGAGAAAATCGCATCAAGAGGCCAAAGAGCGTGTCACAGCCAAGGCATGCATAATAAAGAAAGTACTGTGAGTTGTAGCCTTAAAGAATGGCAATGCTAGAAAAATATTCTTGAGTGCATTGTAAACTGGCAATCAATGTTGCGCATTATTGTAAGGAGAAATGTTATCAGTTTAATTCAGTCAGCTATTCAGAGAAAAGTTTGGAAGCCAGAAATGCACAATTGTAGAAGTAAACTGGAGTTGGGAAATATAGCAGAAGGTGCTGTGTGAAAAACGCAACATTGTTGGCATGCAATGTAGCGAATAGTTTAATAGAAGCTTGTCTGGAATCGCTGAAAAAAAATATGACCCAGAGAAAAGTTAACATACATGTCGTAGCTATGCAGTGTTGAGAAAGGTTTAAATTTGAGTTGATATGCATTGGTAAGAAACCTTTAAACGTGTTATCGTTGGCCAATGATAAGAAGAGAATGAAATGCATAGTGAATAGAGGCAATGGTGAGGAAAAAATGAATTGTGCACCGTACGCAATGTGAGAAATATCTAAAAGTGCAGTGTATACTGGTAATAACAGAGAAATATCTGACAGTGTCAATATTTAACCTGCAAAACTCACTGGATCTGAGTGTTTGCGGGATCACGCGAACCGACCAGAACGGAGTATCCACACTGAGCAATCTTCCCAGCTATAGCTCGGCCATAGTCGCCGCTGCCTAAGACGCCAATTGACTCTTTCTTCCTTCCCTCTCTCACTAAAGGCACTTCCTCCCCGCTGCTGTTGTCTTTAGAGGGTAGTTTCATATTCAAGTGGTTCATCTTCAGGCTGAGAGGAGAATATGGGTCAAAATCCATTTTTCAGAGGCTAGCCTTTGCCTTGTCTCAGGACACTTATCTCTTGCGCAATTAACCTTCCATCTCATTTCTCAGGACTGAACACCTGTGAGTTAACAACCTCTGTTTAGCATTCAGTGTCTAGTGGTGATAATAGTGCGTTAGTTTTATTGACAGGTTACTTGTATGCAATGTGGATGGGTAAAGTGAAAAAGGTGTCGTTGTCTGATTTGATAATGTATCAATAACGCGTAGCCCAGCATAACAGCATGTCAAATTTGTATTCCTTGGTGGTTATAGTGAAGTTCTGGAATCTATAACAGCCTCCAATTTATGTTTGAAATTCTTTATACGTGTCTACAAGATACATTCTTATTATAATTTTGAAGTGAATATCTTTGGAAACTGTAATAACTCAAAGTTTTTTTTTTAATAAAAAGGGTAAAAGCATGATATTTTTCAAATGCTCAATATTTTACACAAACCTTAAGAAGATGAAAAAAATTTTAAGGTAAATCAGCATTAATGACAATGTTAAAAATTCCTTTGATGTTCGAACTATTTTTTGGCTTAATATGGTGTTCCTACAACCAGTGTGAGTTTACCGTTACTATTGGATAATTTAGAGACCGCCGAGTCCAATTCTGAACTCTAGCAACGGCTTACTCCAATGATTTTTTCAATGAGAACTGAAAATAGGAGCAAGGAAGAACTGAAGTTTGATAGCAAGGTTGGAAGTGATTCCAAGGAACGCAGGAGAAGAAAAAGACAGAAAGCCGTTCACTATCGTCTAATTTTGACCTAATAATTAGTATATACAGATATATATGTATGTGTAATAGGTATGTATAGACTGTATATATATATATATATATATATATATATATATATATATATATATATATATATATGTGTGTGTGTGTGTGTGTGTGTGTATGTTTGCGTGTTTGTGCGTATGTAGTCATCACCTCTAACGCCAGGTAGTATGCAAGTTTGTTTGTTTGTATGGCGTTTTTACGTTGCAGGAAACCAGTGGTTATTCAGCAACGGGACCAACGGCTTTACGTGACTTCCGAACCACGTCGAGAGTGAACTTCTATCACCAGAAATACACATCTCTGACCCCTCAGTGGAATGCCCGAGAATCGAACTCGCGGTCAACTCAAGAGAACTGGACAATATAATGGCAAATGTGAAGTAATTTGTCTTCAGTCATTTTTTCCCAAGCAACTTCTTTCCTTCCTAATACTTGGTCGAAGAACAAAAGCATGTTTGCAATGCGCATGAACCGCAATCACGTGCAAATGCCTATTACCATATGTAAATACTTAATGAGAAATTCCTGAACGGAATGCTTAGATTTTCGTGAATAATGAATATAACTATTTTTATAGCTATTCGTGCTCAAAATATGAAATGACTTGTATGGATCAATAATACGAAGCTATTATCATGTTTGAATAACGTCCCCACAGAATGTGGAATAGATGAAAATAAGCAGAAGAGAAGTTTGGTACAGGACGGGTGAAATTAACAAACAATTCAGTGTAAATTTAAAAAAAAAGAACAGAAGCTAGAGTGGTAAGGCGTCTAAGAGTATCATGACAGGGTTCCCGTGACTCACCAGCATTGTGTAACGGATCTGGAGACGACACGTGAAAACCCACTGACACTAGCCCACAAGGCCGTGCTTCCTCACCAAAAGGTAGCAAGGAACTGTGTCACGCCAGTGGCTACAAATTTCTTTCCGTATCATGCTTGTCATCGCAGTGTTGAGTCCAACACCGATTGTTAACGCAGCTCTGATCGCCAGAAGCCTTCCGCTAAATGTTTGTTATCGCAACGAGAACATGAATTGACGTAAGCTAGATATCAGTCACTCCACGAATGAGCTACAGCATTAATAGATTATTAATCAATATCTCTGAACAAGCGCTTCAACGACCACGGTCAGTGATGGAATCGGTGTAAAAGCAGGTCTTTAAAAAGGAGGCTATAAAATAAGTTGAATATTCAAGATGACGAATAGATTAGAAATACTTCTAAACATAATTAGGACAGAATTATATGAGACAACTAACCACATACACATTATATATATATATATATATATATATATATATATATATATATATATATATATATATATATATACTCCTGATCACATTTTACAAGACATGTATGTAACTGTAATAATAACAATGCTTCATTTGGTTATGCATTTGGATCTTAGGCTTTGTAGTGACAAGTAATACATTTTATATATATATATAATATATATATATATATATATATATATATATATATATGTGTGTGTGTGTGTGTGTGTGTGTGTGTGTGTGTGATAATAATAATAATAATAATAATAATATGGTGTTCACTGGTGATAGTGAGCAAAATTACAATGGCTGAAGAAAGATAATATTGAAAGTTTCCCAGGGGAAGAAACTTAAGGATGATGATCGGTATAATTATGCCAATAATTAAGTCTAAGGTTTTGGTAATGTCAGATAGGCACTGAATAAAACGAAGCGATGGACGCTAGCCTCCTGTTTGCGGATTAGTCGCACCCGTAACAGTAAGGGAAAATAATTGCCGAGGTCTTCGACCAAAGATCAAACGTTTGTGTTACCATAATATGTGTAATGTGAAGTGTGACGCAAGTCTTCGTGGGAACTGGGGGCATGCTGCCACATATACACATTCTGTCATGAGAGATTGAGCCCAAAGAAAAAGAAGTGCCATTAGAAGGAGAACCGGATGCCTGAGTCTAAACCAAAAGAGAGGCGTGATTTCAAAGTGAGTGATAAACATGATTTTAACCAATGAACCATGAATCATAGAGGAAATCCTCACTGAACTGGAGACATAACAACATCCACCACAAGTATTGGCCAAGAAAGACTGTAACGAGATTTAAAGAGACGACAGCACCTATACTCTGTTTTTTCCCATCTGTCCATCCGCCTGTGGTGGTCGCGCATGGTAACACTGCGTCCCGAGCTTTAAATAGTTACGCTATGTCCAAGTTTTAGGTAAATAAAAGGATATCTGGGTGTACATTTGCTACTGAAAAGTGTTTTATTAATTTACTGTATGCGAATTACACCGTTAGTATTCGAAATAGGATATTATTTAAAGCCCGGGACGCAGTGTTACCATGCGCAAACACCACAGGCAGATGGACAGATGGAAAAAAACAGAGTATAGTACTGGACAGGCGATCTGTCTCTGATTCACTCTCGTCGTGACAGAATGACAGGAGAAAAGGAAACAGCCCGGATACGAATGAAGTCTAGAAAACCGGTTGGGGATCAAGGAAAGAAAAGAAAAGAAAACAAATTTATTTTCGGGGGTCGGAGATGATACCTGAACTACGCTTCTTAATCATTCACGTAGTGCTTCTTATTAACCAAAAGATACAGATTCTTCGATGATACATGTTTGCATTATATATTGGTAATTATTCATTCATTTATTAATAGACATTACTTACTTCGACATTTATTTTATAGTCGTTTGTTTCTTTTCGCAGTGTTCTCTTAAAAGCCATAATAATTTCAAGTTTTAATCAATCGCGTGATAATGTTCTTCAAAGAAATATGAAGCAATCATGATGTCCGGTAGCGGAAAACGAACCTCGTCGTGATTATGGTATCGCGGGTTCGTTTCCCGCCACCGGACATCATGATTTCATCACATTTCTTTGAAGCTGGATCTCGAGGCTTCGTAGCGACAAGAGTATCAAAAAAAGAGCAAAGAATTTGAAAATTTAAGAGGGCATTGTGCCTATTACAATTACATCTATTATATACAGTGGAATAACGGTGCCAATAATTTAAGCGAAGCAAGATCCGATAAAGAAAAAAATGCAGAAAGTTACCATGACTTTTTTTTAACAGTTCCAGATGCTGTTCAACTGAAATAAAACATTTTTTGAAAGAATAACGCAGTTAGTTTCTACATGCAAATATTATGCACTGTGATAAAGGCGCTGTCACACTAGCGAAATTTCCGTCGACTTTTTCTGAGTTTGTCGTCGACTTTCCAAAGAAGTCGACGTCATTCCGTACTCTGGTTGTCACACACGTTCTTCTTCATACCGTGGTTGTCGTCGTCAAAACGTAAACTAACCATCTGAGCTGTGACTCCCCGTTATTATGATAAAACAACTGTTTTATAACACAAAGCAATTAGTGGGTCGTGCTTGCATGTGTTTAATGATGCTGTGTAGAAATGAAATAAAAAAAAGTCTTTGGGTTCGGTCCTGGTTAAAAAGATGTGAACAGTTTTGTTTAAAAAAATAAGCTAGGTCTAGCCTAGATAGGCTATTCGTAACCTTTTTACACAACCACAGTCAGACTGTATTATAAATTAAGCTAGAGAAACACTGCAAAAGTTTTAAAGATTTTTGTTTATATTATTTGCTAATGCAAAAAAAAAAACAATGAGAGCAGACCTAGGCTATATAACAATCTGATATTCATGATATAGCATGCTTATCTGTATAAAGATCAGCAAGTTCAGGAAAGTTTTCCCTGAGTCGCATGGTGATCTCTTGGTAATTTTTTCATTTAAGACCCTTTTTCATAAAACTAAGATGCTTATGGTCCCATAAGCATAATTTATCCCTCATATCTTCGACCAAAACTGTTCTGGCAATCTTGTCCACGGTACCAAGAACTCCATCTTGCATCTGGTGACTTGAAATGCGCGCTCTCCGAGATATAAACAAACAATAAAGTCGACGGTAGCGATTGGTTGAATTCGATCGGTACCGTTTTTCAAAATTCGTGACAACGACACCAGAAAGTCGTCGTCAAAACATGAAAAGTCTACGTCAAAATCAAAAGTCAACGGAAACTTCGCTAGTGTGACAGCGCCTTAAGGATACCTTTGATTTACTTAAACTGAAAGAATATACTGTAGAATGGAAGGAAAACAAAGTAATATAGTTAAATATAATAATTTGTATTTCAATTTAGTTACTGTTCATTTGAAAAGGAACTGTAACCTTCTCCTGCGGTCACAGGATTTCAGCTGGGGGCGGTGGGGGGGGGAAGGAAACCGAAGTGCCCACCTTTGCCCCTACGTGCGGGCGCCCATGATTCAAACTGATTTACATACAAATTCATTTTATATATATATATATATATATAATATTATATATATATATATATATATATATATATATATATATCTATAAATATATATAGGTAAAAATACTGTGTCATATATAATTTTATATATCTCCAATAAAATTCTTCCAACTGATTTGACTTAGATCCAAAAAATCTGGTGGCAAACCGACAACGCCCAAACATCCCTTTCCGGAGGGAGGGTATTTCCCGACTATACTCTCATCAGTCCATCCGCCTGTGGTGGTCGCGCATGGTAACACTGCGTCCCGGGCTTCTGATAGTTACGCCATGTGTAAGTTTTAGGTTAATAAAAGGATATCCTGGTGTACATTTGCAACTGAGAAGTGTTTTAATAATTTACTGTATGCGAATGACACAGTTAATATTCGAAATAGAATATTATTTAAAGCCCGGGATGCAGTGTTACCATGCGCAAACACCACAGGCGGATGGACAGATGGAAAAAAACGAGTACAGTGTCTACTATCCCTGGTAAAAATATTAGGCTTGGAAGTTCACCAGAAAACTAAGTTGCAAATGATATCATAAGGTTACTTATGAATAATATCAATAATTAGAGGAGAGATTTATATTTAATACATGGCAGTAGAATACAGAATAATTACGGTTCCTTTTTAGAAAAATTAGATTTTTGAAAGATGAGAGCATTATTCTAATTACCATTTTTTCTGAAAAATGAATAGGTTATAAAAGTTTCTTATTGTAAATAATGTTCTTTTTATGTACAACTTTTACCATGAAAATCTACTCTTATGAATCTCATGGTTGTAAGTCTTTAATAATAATAAAAGAGAAAGCAAATGGGCGAGTATTTTTAGAAATAAAACACTGGCATGGTTATCCCTAAAGGATAATATTGCGTCCACTTACCATTAGAAATCATGACTTATTAGGAATGTTTTGGGGTTCAGATGGATGCGACTTATTTACCAAGGTAGTACAACAGGATATGACGAACGTTCGAAAAACGTTGCGTCATATATTCAGTATCAACTGTTAGTTCGATGAAAACGGAAATCCTTTTGACAATTTTCGTGACGAACCATGAAAGATAAAAAGAGTTTCTGCTCTCACGCCAAAAAAAAAAAAAACGCCCAAGATTAGAAACCAGTAGCACGGAATAAGTCAGTAAAGGATGCAGCTGCCCGCGAAGACTGATAACACCTCAGCCACAGGATACGTGTAGCATACGCACGAATGAAGCTGACGACAGTTTGCCTTTATCTCATGGAGGATATGATATCTGAGATGAAAATTTGAAGTTATATAACATATATTCATATGTTTGTATATATATGTATAAACATACATATATATATATATATATATATATATATATATATATATATATATATACCGCAAACACACACTCACACACACATATATATATATATATTATATATATATATATATATATACTATATATATATATATATGCAAAGTTATAAACACTGTATCCGTGCTCTAAAATATTATGTTGTAGAAAACCCACTACAATTTTTTCCCCAAATTTTAGTGGGCTTCCTACAACGTATATTTACGTTGATCGTAAATATACTGAAGAATCGTTCACTTTTTATTTCAGGTTGGGGAGACAATTCTAAGTAATAAAATAAGCGTCTCCAATTTAAAATGCTGCAGTCAAAAACTGAGTCCAAAAATGATGTGATAGGTGTGCTGCTGTTTGTAAACTGAACGCATAGCATCCAAAAATTCTCGTAAGAATGTAGTTCTGAAAGACTGTGCCCATGACACCGGCACCCACCGCCTTCCCATATCCAGTGCCAAGCTCAAGCTTCGAACAACGACTGCTAAACCCCTGAACGCCAGGGAGGGCGTCGGTAGGCAGCATTTCTCAGGCACAAAGGATGAAAGTGTACTTCGGAAAGCAGGCAGGAGTCAGCAGCTCGCCTACTCCGTGGGCGCCCCAAAAACAACGAAGACCAGTCATCAACTCTCCCTGTCATCCGTAAACTACTTTCAAATTCAAATTCAAATTTTAAAAAAATTATTGACGTAAAAAGGCGTCAAAAGGAGCTGTTAGTCTTGCTAGAAAGCCCACTCAAAAAACCATGAAGTTACAACTATACTTTTTTTTTTCATCTGTCCATCAGCCTGTGGTGGTCGCGCATGGTAATACTGCTTCCCTGGCTTTAAATAGTTACGCTATGTGTAAGTTTTAGGTAAATAAAAGATATCCTGGTGTACATTTGCAACTGAAAAGTGCTTTAATAATTTACTGTATGCGACTTGCACCGTTGATATTCGAAATAGGATATTATTTAGAGCCGGGGGGCGCATTGTTACCATGCGTAAACACCACGGGCGGATGGACAGATAGAAAAAAAACAGAGTATAGTTTTAACAAATGAAAACATTTTCTACATAAATAATTTCGAAATGACACAAAGTGAATCTACACAAACCTTATAAAACTATTTCACAAGATCAAAATTACACAATACTTAATCATAGCTATAATTTTCGTACAACAGACATTCTAGTAAGTCTTCAATTTCAGTAGAAAGACTTAACCAAATACATCACCGTTATAATTATTTTGAATGTTACAATAGCTACACGTTAACTACTGTCGTGAACTATACAAACCAGCCCATGTTTATTTACGATTATGCTTATCACCAATTAAACAATTTTATTTCTAAACTTAGCAATAACATAAGACCCCCTTTACATTTGGACAAATTTTAGTCCTTAAAAAATGTAACAACTCCATTACCATTAATACACCAAAAAGTGCCGGAATATAAAAGTAATATAGGTAGTAGTAATCAACAACAATAATTTCTCCACTGAAAATACATGTATATAATTAACAATTGTGAATGATCATACCACAGGGCCTAAGAACGAATTAACTAAGATGCAACAGTACGCAATATAAAAACGAAAATTAGAAATTGTTGGATGAAAATGAAAAGTCCTATTAATGAATATTTCTGGACAGTGAATCTGCACTTACATTACTTTTAATGTTCCACTGTGAAATTAAACTATTGTGAAATTATGCCCCAATTAGCTAGACGTCCATTATTACCACCAAACTTCAAACACTGAAGAGGACGGTCAGCCAACACCTTTAAAGGAATACCACTCAAAGTTGCATCTACTTCAAAATGCTTTAAAGGTAATGATACAAGGGCCAAAATTCCCTTTTCCATATCACCATAGTTACGCCAACTCCTATCCTGTGACATCATGTTCACATCCTCGAGAAGTGATTGCATAGTATGGATAAAAACGTACTGGTCAGATGACTCTCCAGACCTTCGCCTTAGCAAAACATCAAACCCACCTAATATTCGTTTGAAAGCTGACATCTCCTGTACTGTTAAACATGCAGTCTTCGATCAATCCCCGCACAATGACATCCAGTGTTCCGTTGTGCGTGATGGAACTTACCAGCCGAAGACGTCAGTGACAAAGAAGCTCAACTCGTGTTGTGATTCTCAACTTCTCAAGATTAGTTCGAGGGAGGAAAGGCTCAGGTAAAGTCGTCCTGGCTTGGCAGAGCAAAGCCAGCACATATTGCAGCATTGTCAGAAGCGGCATCTTCATGTTAACATACAGTATGGCAACAACAGCAAAGAAAAGTAAAAGAAGAATGTCGGTTAAAAGTAAGAGGTTCCAATAATGGTACTAAGAATTTTTAACCAATATTCCTTAAAGAATTCAGACGAAATATAATCATTTATTTTATGTCAAGACTCAGACCTATACAGACGGCGTCCCTGCCATTTTGTTAAAGAAAGTAGTTAATTCTATCACAAAGCCGCTCGGAATATTATTAAGACAAAGTGTAGATACAGGTAAGATTGATGATGACCATAAATTAGCATATATTACTCCTACTTTCAAAAGTGGATCAAGATTAGAGGCAAGTAATTATAGGCCTGTGAGTCTGACATTACATATTATGAAAGTGTATGAAAGAGTAATGAAGAAAAATATATTGAAACATTTAGTGAAAAATAATTTGTTTAACATAGGACAACATGGTTTTGTACCCGGAAAAAGTACACAAACCCAACTGTTAGTCCATCGTGAGAACATATACAAAAATATGATAAACGAAAGATACAGATGGTTTACCTAGACTTTCCAAAAGCTTTTGACAAGTTAGACCATAATATATTAGCGAAGAAAATTAGAAAACATAATATTGTGGACAAAGTAGGAGATGGATAAAAGAATTTTTGCAAAACAGAAAACAGATAGTGATTGCAAAAGATGAGAAATCGGATGAAGCTAAGGTAACATCCGGTGTGCCACAGGTACGGTGTTAGCTGCATTGCTGTTTGTTATTATGATTGCAGACATAGACAGTAATGTTAAGGACTCGGTAGTAAAAAGTTCGTCGACGACACAAGAATAAGTAGGGAAATTATTTGTGAGGAAGATAGGAACTCGCTACAAAGAGACCTAAATAAAATATATGAATGGGCAGTGGTAAATAGGATGTTATTTAAATTATGGAAATAAAGAAGGAATGCTATATGCATATAGGGGACCTAATAACGAGACATTCACAAATAAGGAAGCAGTTAAAGACCTAGGTGTGATGTTGAATAGGAACATGTTATGCAATGATCAGATAGCAATATTATTAGCAAAATTCAAAGCAAAAATTGGAATGTTGTTACGGCACTTCAAAACAAGAAAAGCCGAACACATGATTATGCTTTATAAAACGTATGTACGTAGTCCACTTGAATATTGCAATATGATATGGTACCCACACTACCAATAGGATATTGCACAAATAGAGA
Source organism: Macrobrachium nipponense (assembly GCF_015104395.2). NCBI lineage: Eukaryota > Metazoa > Arthropoda > Malacostraca > Decapoda > Palaemonidae > Macrobrachium > Macrobrachium nipponense. The sequence continues at coordinate 35,243,480 of NC_061102.1, read as the reverse complement.
GCGTTTACCAAGGCTAGAAAAAACTTTTATAATCCACTGACAGGGAAATATGAATTCAAAAGTGTTAGTATTCCGCTTTCTTATCATCATAGTTTGGAAAGGGTGCAACATTTATTAAAACAAAACAAGATAAATAGGTTGGATTTAGCTTTTAGGTATAATAGCTCGTTAAAATCAAAGCTGATTGGGAATCATGAAAAAGAAAGGAAAGATGACGTTGGGGTTTACGTGGTACCGTGTAAAGATTGTTATAAGTGTTATTATGGGGAATCAGGCAGGGGATTGGGTATAAGATTAGATGAACATAAGCGATCATGTAGGATGGGATCGAAATATAGTTCAGATGCCAGACTGAACTGTATTTCGAAGGAGCGAAAGTAATCTACAGAGATAATAATGTAGGTAAACGCAGAGTAGTTGAAGGGGGTCCTATCAATATTTTAAACGTGTTTGAGTTTAACAAATCATTTACCCAAGAGGATGCATTTTCCAATTACTTGATTCTTAAAAGTATAAATATTAGTACAGACGTTGTTTGCACCACTCCTACTGCCCAGGATGTCTCTTTCTCCCGCCCAGGCATTGGAAGGAAGGAAGAGCCCCCACTGCAGGTGTCGAGCAGAAGGTATGGACGAGGGAACGGCCGAACAGACAGAGGAAGTGATTCAACCACGGCGATCGGCTCGTCATGGCCAGACAACATTTGAACGAGGGAATAACCTGATTGAGATAGTTTGTTTTTGTTGTTGTCTCCCTTGGAGACGGTTCCAGCATCTTTCCTGTCCTTCGTGACTTTATGTATATTTTTAATTAAAAAGAAAAAATCAGTACGGCTGATGAGGTCTACTGATCAAGTAGACGAAAGCTCCCGTCATATAAGAATTTTTTAATACACATCTCACATAAGTGTGAACTTTTATTACTTCAAAACATTCCAATCACGTTATGGTAATTTTTTGTTTGCGATATATATATGTGTGTACATTATATATATATATATATATATATATATATATATATATATATATATATATATATAATATATATTATATATATATATATATATATATATATATATATATTATTATATATAATATACATCTATATGTAAATATAGATTAAATTTATATATTTTATATATATACATATACTATATATATATGTTATGTATATATATATATATATATATATATATATATAATATATATATTATACACAAGTTCCACGCTGGCCGAGTGCATTTCGCGCTCGGCTACAATTCCGGTGGTCCGAAATTCGAATCTCGGCTCGGCCAATGCGGAACCAGAGGAATTTATTTCTGGCGATGGAAATTCATTTATCGATACAATGTGGTTTGGATCCCACAATAAGCTGTAGGTCCCGTTGTTAGGTAACCAATTGGTTCCCAGTTAGGTTAAAAAATATATCTAATCCTTCGGGCCAGCCCTAGGAGAGCTGTTAATCAGCTCAGTGGTCTGGTAAAACTAAGATATACTTACTTTATATTTTATACATAGATTTATATATATACACATCTTATGTAGTATTTTATAAATATATGTAGATTAGTTATATATGTATTTATAGATATATATACATACATACATATAATATATATATATATATTATATATATATATATATATATATAATATATATATATAATACACATACACTGATGGAGAGGAAAAGATATCTTTCACATTCCATGATGGTTACTCCTGAGATGATCTTTCAGATCTACAGTTTTTGGTTTTTCTTGTTCCAGAAACATAGGATTACGAAATGCAAAAGTTTTGTGTCTAGACATATACATGCATTATGTGCGTAGACACAAAGTTTTTGCATTTCATAATCCCAGATTTCTTTTAACAAAAGGAAAATATTGTAGACCTGAAATCCCATCTCGGGAGTAACCATCATGGAATATGAGACATCTCTTCCCTTGTCTACCTCTTACAAACTTACAGAAAATTAGAATATATTTATGTCAAATGAAAAGATGAGGGCACGTGCGAACTTAACCAGGTGATCAACGATGCCACTATTAAGGGCAATATCCGAGATTCCCTCCCACTCGTCTTCTGTTCGCAGACTTTTTAAAGCTTCGTTGTCTTTGATAGAATGACTGAATCATATTTCGAATCCAAACAGTTTCCAAACTTTACACAAAAAATAAAAAAGTAAAAAGTGCTCCAAAGGCACTCTCAGCCGTGGCCCATGCAACTTTCAACTACGGCCCGGTGATAGCCTGTGTTGCTGGCACCTATAGCAGTACTAGACGCACGATCATGGCAAACTTTAACCTTAAATAAAATTAAAAGCACTGAGCCTAGAGGGCTGCAGTTTGATATATTTGATGATTGGAGGCTGGATGATCAATATAGCAATTTGCGGCACGCTAATCTCAGGAGCTTTTGAGATCTGAGGGCGGACAGAAAAAGTGCGGACGGACAGACAAACAGTCATCTCAATGGTTTTCTTTTACAGAAGATTAAAAAAGTATGATCTATCAATTCTACATTCGTTTGTTTGTATGGTGTTTTTACGTTGCAAGGAGCCAGTGGTTCTTCAGCAACGGGACCAACGCTTACGTGACTTCCGAACCACGTCGAGAGTGAACTTCTATCACCAGAAATACACATCTCTCGCACCTCAGTGAAATGCCCGAGAATCAAACTCAAGGCCACCGAGGTGGCACGCCGACACCATACTGACCACGCCCCTGAGGCGTATAAATCTACAGTTGTATAATCGTTTGGACTCACAGCAGAATCAAGGATGACTAGCATATCCTTCCGGTGTAAGGTTGGGGCTCCTGTGACTCAATCACAGGAGTGTCCGTTGTCTTTCTCTTTAGTTTTGAGATTTTTTGTTTGTTTGTTTGTATGGTGCTTTTACGTTGCATGGAACCAGTGGTTATTCAGCAACGGGACCAACGGCTTGACGTGACTTCCGAACCACGTCGAGAGTGAACTTCTATCACCAGATTGACACATCTCTCACCCCTCAATGGAATGCCCGAGAATCGACCTCGCGGCCACCGATTTGGCAGGCCAATGCCATACCGATCACGCCACTGAGGCGCTCGAGATTTTCTGTTGCACATTGAACAACAGTTTACACATTTTATTTCACTCTGAGACGGAGGTGAGCTCCGTTGAAACGTAACGACCGCTTTTGGAAATTGGAAACAATAACCCTATTGAGAAGACAACCTTCTCTATCAGTGCCGACGTTCGCAAGGAAGGACTGACTCTCTTACTTAGAGGAGATCCTTCAGCACTGCACCTCATTCTGGCGGTAACGGAAGCCCCGAAAGGATCTCCTCAGTTGTCGTTTGTTTTCGTGGAGGAGGACAGACTCAGCATATTTACGAGAGACTGAAGGAAGAATCTTGTGAAGTGATCACTGACGTAAAGCTTGAGGTGAAGCATTAGTTATTCTGAAAAGATCTGAATGACTGAGTGAATCGAATATCAGGCAAAAGAGGAAATACGTCTATGTGCAGTGTGTATTCCTAATTCACAGAGTCGCTGGACAACTTGAAACCCGAACCAGGGTGAAGCAATGAGTTCCCGAGTCGAGACGATGGCTACGACTGTGTTTTGGATACTTTTTGTGGTGGGCTCTGTAGTCTGCTACCCAGGTATTACCTTTTTTCTTTCATTTTTAGTAAACAGCGCATGAAAGGTGTTAGAAGAAGCATAAATTACCTACACAAAATTACAAAAGCTAAAGGAAGCATTTTAACAAAGCTAATCTCGTAAGGCTTGCTTTTTGACGAATTATCTTAACCCGTATCATTCTCCACATCATTACTTGTCGTTATTCAGAATGCTCAGTTACTCATAAGTACAGAATGGGATTGAAACGATGAAAACGAACTTTCATGGATTCGCAGAACGCAAAACTAACACAACTACAAGAGGATCTCACAAGTGAATACCACCAGTGGAAATGAAAGAGAAAAGAAATTGAATTTGGTTTAATTACCTTTTGAACTGATCAAATACAGATTAACAATATTGATGAAAAATGGTATAAAATTTTCGTCACAGGATCGTGGGTTTTTAGTCTACGAAAACTAATTGCTCTCAAATTCCAACACCCAGCACCTTCTACGCTGCATTTTTAACAAAGCTGTCACTGGTTCTCTGTAAGCTCATGGAGATTTTTATCCCTTTACTGATAACTCACAATTATTTTCTGTTTTATAACAAACTTGTTTCGCAGCCAGTTCTTTGACCACCCCACACTGCTCTACTCCTAACGTGTCTTCTATGCGCATGTTACTGTCTCATAGGTATATGGACATCTGCCTTCTCAGTTCCACTTGGTAAACCTGTGGTTTTATCACTCCTACACTCGCTTCTCTGACCTGTATCTCATAATTATTACCATGTAATACTTAACATTTAAAACAGCATTCGAGGCACTTCCTTACTATAGTAGATTCACATCAACCGTGCATTTGATGTCTAAGCCGTCCCTTACGACGCTCCTAATTGTCTGTTGATAAGCCCTCAGTCTCTCTCTAGAGTTCACATGGGCGGGATGTATGTTCCCCCTCTCCTGAGAGATACGTCTTTCAAAAGTATCCATCAGGAGAGGGGGAACATACATCCTGCCTATGTGCTCTCTCTCGAGGGACAGAGATTTCAGTCCTTCGATTGGCTTATCAACAGCCAATCAGGAGCGTCGTAATGGACTGGCCTGGACATCAGATGAACGGTTGTTGTGAATCTACCATAGTCGTTAATTCCTGCATGCTATTAAATAAGAACAATGGATGTGGGTTGAAAGTTCAAACATCAACATCTTCTCTACAGTCTTGAGGGATTGGGTGCTTATATTTTATATATTATATATATATATATATATATATTATATATATATATATATATAATATTATCATATATATAATATATATATATATATATATAGATATATATCATATATTCTATATATATATAATAATATATATATTGTGTGTGTGTGTGGGTACGTGCACGCACATGTAAATCGTGCATACTGATCAGCAAATATTAAATGTCAAACACTGATCACATTTTAATACGCATATAAACCGTATATACTCAAAATCAATCATCAATTATGAAAATTAGAGTTGCTTTCGATGCTACATAGGCAGAACAGATAAAAAAACAAATAAAATCTGAGTCCTTTATCAAAAGCCTTATCTTTGGTCTTATGCTATCTTAAGCCTATGGTGTTCTTAATTGGCGACTTGAAGCTTTTGCATTCAGTACTCAAACCTTAGAGCACGTCACTGTTAATCTGTCTCTTTCTTTCAGAATTGGAAATCAGTTATGAAGAGAAGGACTTCGGCGAACCTCTTGAGGTAAATGTGCCTGTCTCCGAGCCTCTTAACTGGAGGCTCAAGTCGGACTTAGAGCTTACTTTGAATGTAAAAGCGGTTGGGATACTCTATCCTTATACAGCCAATTTTACAACCGTAAAAGGCGTCTGGAACCACTTACGCATTACACAGGACGTAAGTTATCTATAAAATATACTTGTTTTGTGTGGCTTCAACCTGCGACTCAGGTGCAAGGGGGAACAAAAATGACTCACTACATCGAAGTTAGACTGCATTCTCTTCAGGTAGTCTCTCTCTCCCGTGACATCCTTAATTCTGAGATCCCTTTCTCATTCATCTCTCCTTGCATATAATTTCCTAATAAATAAATTCACACACACAAAAATTATGCACCTTATTTGTTATTGTTACCTGGATCCGACGAAACTGTTCCAGTGCAGTCGTATCAGTGGAACGTAGCAAACTAGTTCTGCCTGGGTCAAGTTTTCGAAGCTGAATAGAATCTAAATGCCTAAAATGAAGCCTTTGTTCATTTGTTTGTTCAGTGTTAAAGCAAGTTATCAAAGCAAATGTTAATAACTTTCCATTTCGAGAGATGATGTTATGGTCTCATCATTATTGAAGGCCAGCCAGGCGCCGCATAATCTGTCAGCTGAGGTTTTGTGTGAGAGCGGCAGCCGCCAAATTCCTACGTCGACATAATTGCTCTTGTTTACTGCATCTGCTGCCAAATACAGTTACTTTACTATTAAAACGAGCAAGAATCTGCTTTGCAATGGGCTTTCCATGTTTTAGGGCAGGAACAAGTATCAAAAGCAGCTAGTTAATGGACTGCTCCGAATTTTGAAAAAAAAAAAAAAATCAAGAGAATACGTGAAATGAAGTACTGGATAACATAAAGGCTGTTCCTAGTGAGGATGGAAATGGAAAAACACATGTAAGTTTCGAATCTTTCCGTAAACCCTCCAAATATCGTGATTCTTAAAATTAGTTACAACATAACTTCAACTACCAATGTCTTAATTCAATCATCGAAATTTATTCGTTTCGTGCCTTGTTAATTTTGTTATAATCAAATGCATTTGACCGACATTAGCTGTACAAGAAAATATAGATTTCTACGAGAAAAGTTGGATTTTTTTTTTTTTTTTTTTTTTTTTTTTTACAAAATATAAACTATGGAAAGCATTTATGATTTTTCTTTTTTATTTTTAAGAAATGCTACTGTGACACTACAGCTAATGCCAGGTGGTTTACTTCGTTTCAGAAAGTCGTACTGTCTGCGAGTGGCAAAGAACAGAGCATGAAAATACCTCGGGAGAAACGCAGAGAGACAAGATATAATCGCAAATACAGAATAACAATCCCGAATAGAGTACATTTGCATTTATGCAACGACGCCTGTGAACAAAGTAAGTAGAGAATAAAATGCCTGGATTTCTATTCAGTATTTTTTGTTTTAATATGCTGAATAAAAAAAAAACAGAATTAATTTCATTGCCATTATACCATGTAAATCCGATGATGCATGAAGTCAGAAACTGTCCAGCTTACTTACTCAGATCGTCTGAAAATCTTTCATCTTTTGCACACTTGGCAGATGTCACTGGCGCAGCCATCGTCATTCTGCCAATGGTCAGCTGTCTTATGATCATCGGTCTGGTTGCTGTTAATGTTTACTATAATCCGCAGATGAAGACAAGTGTTCTACGTCTTTTTAAAGGTAATTTGCGACATGGTTGCTTTGAGCAAATCTGATGCGTTGTAACTGTGAGGCAGGATTGAATAGCCTGCATGGTCAACACCTTATATTTCCTTTAAGACTAAGTAACGTCAGCGTTTTTGGATACGATCACACATTAAAGCCTATAAAAATATATGTTCAGGCAGAGTCCATATTTCCTTGGCATCTTTCAGTCATGCTTCGCATCAAGTAGGTCATATTTATGGCAGAACTGGAAAAATAAATGCTAATTCGCCCAATTCTTCAACGTCGGCAAGAGCTGATATGTTTCCCACTATAACAATGAACGTTGTGTAACATCTTGGGGACTCTTAGGCCAATGATATATATAAACCAAGGTCCAAAGTGAGGACCTTGATATAAACTGACCATAACATTCGAGTTCGTTTTTTCCAGAAGGGCCTTTCTCCCACCCAGTGCCCGAGTCTTGGGCGCCACCTCCACCCCCGCGTATCAACAACCACCACGGCAATCAGGTGAACATCATCACCATTTCCTCTAACAATAACATCGCGACACCTTCTGAACACTATTACGAGATCGTCGAGCACTACCCGAGGACTGACGTCAGCGTGAATGCTCTCCATAACCATCGCCGAAGCCATAGCGATACTGCCTCTGATGACAACGGATACATCCAGCCCATCCCTGTGAGGTGAGTTGGTACTACACACGCGTCATCGTGAGCCTTTTTTCCACATCACTCAGGTCAGTGAGTGATTTACTGAACCAAGCCAAGATATGGATTTTTTTTTTCTTTATGGTCGTGCGTCGGAACCGTAGGTACAGCTTAATATTACCAGGATCAAGATTATCTTTTAAATTAAAACTTTTGAGATTTAAAACCTGGAAAACAAGTAAAGATTACATTTCAAAATCAATCTCGGAATACGAATGGTTTGTAGCTGAGGTAAAGAAACGTTAGTGAAGGGAAGAACCGATATTATTTGATGAGGCTGATGTTCCTAAGAAATGGTAAACTTTTGCTGGGGTTGTGCACAGATTGAATAGGCCTTATGCCAGCACACTCCACTCATATTCGATGAGCAGCCCGTCAATCCGTGCTTGAGGCAACAGGAAGCTTAACTATACAGATTTTCGGGAATGAAACTAAAACTAAATTGAAATTCTTGCTTATGGAAAGCACTGACACAGGATATGAAGAAACAAAATTTGAACTCTTAGAAAATTGTTATGAGCAGAAATTTTACCTTCAATAGAGACCTGAGTTTCAATGGGAATACAGGGGAATGTTTAGGTGAATGTCGGCATGAGATATGCAGAAAAACAATAAGAATGTGAAATAAACTACATTAATCGGATATATATACATACATACATACAATATATATATATATAATGAAGAGTACAGCGAGAAGACTGGAGATCATTTCTTCTTTTTATTGACACCTATGTTTCGGGAATCCTTTCCCATCTTCAGGGCTATAAATAGAATTAATTTTTACAATATTAAAAAGTATGCTTAAATAACCTAATAATCATAAGAAATATAGATTGTCATTAAGCTAAAAGGAAAAGAAAAACTACAAAGTGACTTTTAAGCTAAAAGTAAATTAAAACACTGAAAAACTTAGTAAAATAACAGATCCAAAAGCAAAACAAAAAATAGATATTGGTAAAATTAACAAAGATAGCGTTCTGCCAGACTTACTGTTAAGAGGTTTGGTTATTAACTGATGGAAAACAGCATAGTCAAAAGGCGATGTTAGAGGAATAAAAAAAGAGGGGGAGAGAGAGAGAGAATGTGAGTAATAGGCAGTTAGGGAATATGTAATAGTGTGGAGGTAGTTTGGTTGTTTAAGGTAGGAGACAGTTTCTTGACAGAGTAGTTTGAAATTATTATACATAACGTCAGTTTTACATGAAGTTGAATGGTTCCTTATAGCCGAAAATTCTTTTGATTTAAAAATGCAGCCAGTGCGATAACTGACACCTCCATGGGAATCGATGCGGACTTTCAGTAAACGTCGGGTGGATCTGACGTAATTTCCAAAATTACATTTTGGACAAGTATACTCAAATACAACGAAAGAACGCATCAACCCCGAAAGGGTGTCTTTGAATTTAAAAAGTCTGCCTATTGTTAAAGGGTTGTTGAACACAAATTTGAAATTAACATCGGGGTACAACGTGCTTAGCGCTGTTGTCAGTTCACGTCTAAAGGCTGCATTTTTACAAATGGCAATGAAAAATACATTAATTTCTTCGGAACTTGAGGACATTGATTTAAATGGGTTTGATTTAAATAGTTTTAGAAGCCTACTTGAGCTTGCAGTGATTGATACCCACTTTGTCTTTAACAAAAAGTTGTATAAACAGGTTGATGGTATGGCAATGGGGTCACCAAGGGGTCCTACATTCGCCAATATATTTATGTGCCACCTAGAAGAGCTGTTTCTTAGCCAATGTCCAGAGTTATTTCGGCTTATTTTTTACAGAAGATTCGTAGATGACACGTTTTTATTGTTTAAAGAAAAATCCCATGCTGATATGTTTTTAGAGTTTGTCAACACTTTTCATCAAAATATTAGGTTTACAATGAAAATGGAATCAAATAATCATCTACCTTTCTTGGGCATAAATATTTCACGTTTTAATGGGAGATTTCTCACAGGTATTTTTAGGAAAAAGACGTACACTGGTTTGGGTCTTAACTTTTTTAGCAACTGCTCAATGACATTCAAGCTGAATTCGGCAGACACTTTTATTCAGAGCCTATTCCCGTGTTCAGATTAGAATAGTTTTCATAATGAAATAGCCTTTCTTTAAGTATTTTTTAAGAATAACTGTTATCCTTCTGACCTCTTTGACAAAATTGTAAAAAGGTTTTTAAACAATGTTAATCAGCCCAGTTTATTGTGTCCTCAAGTTCCGAAGATATTAATGTATTTTTCATTGCCATTTGTAAAAAATGCAGCCTTTAGACGTGAACTGACAACAGCGCTAAGCACGTTGTACCCTGATGTTAATTTCAAATTTGTGTTCAACAACCCTTTAACAATAGGCAGACTATTTAAATTCAAAGACACCCTTTCGGAGTTGATGCGTTCTTTCGTTGCGTTTGAGTATACTTGTCCAAAATGTAATTTGAAATTACGTCAGATCTACCCGATGCTTACTGAAAGTCCACATTGATTCCCATAGAGGTGTCAATTATCGCACTGGCTGCATTTTTAAATCAAAAGAATTTTCGGCTATAAGGAACCATTCAAATTCATGTAAAACTGACGTTATGTATAATAATTTCAAACTACTCTGTCAAGAAACTGTCTCCTACCTTAAACAACCAAACTACCTCCACACTATTCATATTGCCTAACCGCCTATTACTCACATTCTCTCTCTCTCTCTCCCCCTCTTTTTTTATTCCTCTAACGTCGCCTTTTGACTATGCTGTTTTCCATCAGTTAATAACCAAATCTCTTAACAGTAAGTCTGGCAGAACGCTGTCTTTGTTTATTTTTTCAATATTTATTTTCTGTTTTGATTTTGGATCTGTTATTTTACTAAGTTTTTCAGTGTTTTAATTTATTTTTAGCTTAAAAGTCACTTTGTAGATTATATTTTTATTTTAGCTTAATGACAATCTGTATTTTTTATGATTATTAGGTTATTTAAGCATACTTTTTAATATTGTAAAAATTAATTCTATATATAGCCCTGAAGATGGGAAAGGATTTCCGAAACGTAGGTGTTAATAAAAAGAAATGATCTCCAGTCTTCTCGCTGTCCTCTTCATTATTAAACTTAAGCTCACCAGGAGCGAAAATCGTACAACTTATATATATATATATATAAACACACACATATACATAAGTACATACAAACACACTCATATATAGTACATATGTGTGTGCACATGTCCGTGATACTGTACTTGGTGTTAAGCGTTATCTAAAAACTTTGATATATTTCTATCTTCCCTTACATAATAATGTCCTTTCCATTTCAGGGACAGCCTTCGCAGCGTCCCACGGCCTCAGCTTCCAATAACTATCCGACCACAGCGATAGCACCAGCTTTTGGAAGTTACAAGAAACTTTCTACATTTCTTAGAAGTTAAAGGTACCCACTGAAAAATACACGAGGTGGAGGAAAGTTATGTTTGTTTATTATAGAAGTAATAATCAAATAGCAATTGCTTTGTAACTTTAAACGTACCATATTTTTTAAAAAATAAGTATTGAGTACTCAACAGTTATGGCCCTATTTCAGCGCAATTTGAAAATAAGTATGGCCTTTATGTCGCACTATTCAAGCAAAAGTTAATAAAATCACTGTTATCTCTTGTTCCTGGGAGTAGAAATGTCGTTCCAAGAGACAATACTCAGTTAGCGAAAAAATGCGCGCACACGCAGCGATTTGCATAAAAACGAATGATCGTTAATGTCGTTTTCATATAATTTGACCACGACCCAACTTCGCGCCATCGGAATAATAACCTTCTTAAGAAATAAAACTGTCCTTCAGTTCAAAATATACGTTTAGGACAAACCTTTGACAGTGAAAAGGAAACCGATGTAGAAATATGCGTTTCATAAATTTTCTCGTAATCTATGTTTGGACATGGAAATTTATATCTACTGAATGGCTGAAAGCAGTGGTTATTATTGTTAGTATTTATATATTTGTAATGATGTGAAAAAGTCAGACGCAGACTAGAATGGAGAAATAAATAACATTACATACCAAACTGGATAGAAGCATTGATTAGGCACTAACTATTGAAAATAAAATGAGTATATAAGACATTACCTTTGAACTGTGCCCATAACTGACGGGATATAGTTATCTGAGTCTGTAGAAAAATACATTTATCCTTGCTGGTGAAACTGTATAACAGCATGAATATGGGAAAATAGTTTTTCTGAGTAGCCTAAAAACTGATGCTAAGTACATTCTGATTTCTTGTAAATAATTATGTGGTATTGGAAAAATCTTGTTACTATCGGAGCTCTAAAATGATTCTTGTATTTGCTGAAATAAATTTATTGGACTATGGAGAACAAACTGAGTGTCCTTTTCTTCTTCCCAGCTGGTTCCCATTTTTATATGGGGTCGCCGTTTCGGATGAGCCGTTACCATCTATTTCTAATCCTGCGCCTCTGCCTCATCAATTCCCATCTCATGTAAGTCCCCTCTCACACAGTCCTTCTATATTTTTCTTGGTCTCCCTCTTCTCCTTCCTTGAACCTCCATCCCCATAGGAAGTCTCCCAGCGTGGTCCTCATCTCTCCTCAACAGGTGTCCATACCATCTCAGCCTTCCCTCCTGCACTTTCTTTGATACTTCCACCACTTTAGTCGACCCCCTTATGTGGTCATTTCTCTTCCTATCCTCTCTTGTCACCCCAAACATCCACCTGAGCATTCTCATTTCTGCCACATCCATCTTCTTCTCCTCTATTTTTCTCATGCTTGCTGTTTCCGAACCATACAGCATTGCTGTTTTTACCACCGTCTTGTGAAATTTTCCTTTTAACCTTAGCGGTACTCTTTTGTCACAAAGAACTCCAGAGGCCACTCTCCAGTTGTTCCAGCCTGAATGTCATTTATTCACGACAAATTTTCAAAAATTCCTAAGTGCTAAATTTTTTAGGTTAAGCATATGAATCTTATTCATATGCTTATGGACAACGTTATAAACCAAAGCACTTAGCAAGAAGGGTTAGGTCTTGGTTTCCTTGTCAAAATAAGATTTAAATACTTGTGTATAGTATATCCTTGAATATGATTGGAGCGACTATGCGACTATAGCAAAGTCCAGCTACCTTTGCAGCTAAGCCCGCGCCCACTGGACGCCACTGGTTGGCTAGCTCTCTAAGGGAGAATGACGCCACATTAGTTAACAATTCCAATGATTACCAGTACGGATTTGACTCCGTTCGGTATTGTTGAGTTTCATGCAGGAATCATGACACTAGAGATTTGAGTTTCCGGAGTTGTTTAGTATGTAATTGATATCTCCGATAAAAGATACACTAAGTCATATTTCATTATAAAGATCTGGGATAATTTCCTCTGCGCTAAATACACAAGCGCCTGCAGTATGTTATTTAGTGAACTTCATCCTTATTCAGTGTAAGTAAATCGCCAAATCATTTTATGGTCATCCTGAAATAAATAAATGAAGAATCTGGACTCATATTCTCTCAGTTTTGTATCCAGTCTTTTCAACACAACATAATCATGTTATTTCCTCCACTTCCATAACACTAAATAACCGGTATAATGAGTAGTCACTATTTGCATCCACGCGGATGATTCCGCCGAGGTATCTGCCTCGTGTGAACGCGGCCTTAGTCAGTAAATTCTCTCTATTGTTAGGAGAATATTCTAGGGCAGACTATATTAAGATCTCGATTATTTTCCATGAAAACAAATGACTAAATATCAATTAGCAAGAGTAGGCAGATAATTCTTTGAACCAACATTTTATGAACAGGTCTATGTTTATTCTGCAATGTTAGGTTACCAAATGAAAATTTTTCGAGGACACTACAAGCACCATAACAGCTGCAACAAAAACAAGAATAACCACAGCAAGAACCCCAATAAAAGGGCTGAAAATAAGATAGACTTGTAAACCAATCGTCATAAGCTGCGTAAACCGACAAAAAGACATAAGACATTATAGGTCTACGTCATTTTTTTATGTTCCTGTTATCTCGAACGGAGATAATGTCCTTAAGAAAACTCCCATCAAATTATATCCAATATGATTCGTATCCCCTCGAGTAGGACTCCTTCTAGTGGTGAGGGGATAAGGGACCCTGGCTTCTATGGGAATGTTCGTGCATTCCTATAGGTGCCCCGGGTCCTGACGGAACATCCTACAACCCTTTCTCTCTCACTTTTAATCCTTCTCTCTTTTCTTTCTTTCCTGAACCCTTCTCTCCAACCTCTAAATTTTGACCGTTTTTTGGACTGCTTTTGTCGACGACTTTTGGAATGGACTTGGCCAAGCTTTGACAATCCTTCTGATTTGATGGAGGGTGAGGTTGGACGGCATTCCTCCTCACCCGTAGAACTGGAGTACCTGACGTGTCCGAGCGAGGGGAAACTTTTATGTTAAACTCTGCACTCAGTGCTGGGTCTGATCTCGACGGACTGACGACCCTCAAGGCACTGGGTGTGGGGTGTATATCTGGGTAGGACTCCTAGGGTGCTATATCACCCTCTAATTGTGGCTCGATGGTGGGTATGGGGCCAACCTGGACGAATGTTCACACCATAGTCTGATGGATTTTTATTTAACCCCCTCTGTTGATGACTCTCGCCTGATTAAGGATTCCGCATTAGGCTCTCCACTCGACCAAACACCGGGACACCAGGGTGTAAATACTGGTGGTGTAAATGAAAATCTAAGAGTTGTATATTGTAGTAATATAAGTGATAAAGTCGATTTTGACATATTACATAATTACATGAAACAGTTTGGCAAGGTAGATAGAATAAAATTACGAATTGTTAAAAGTCCCATCTCTTATGAAAGCTACATAACCTTTTGCAAAGCTGAATATGCCTCCAAAGCTCTAGAAAATCTTGATGGTAAAAATGTCTTTGGTTCAGTTTGTCATGCGAAGTTGTTTAATATAAACAATTTGGAAGAGGATGAGACAGACTATGTGCCCAGCAAATTTGAGGTTGATAGCCAAAAACACCTGGCAAAAGATGACCCAAAATTGATTTGGCATGTTGCAAATTACAAACAGGGCAAAGAAAACTTTCTAACAGCATGCAAGTATTTACAGAGGAAGATTGGTGCCATTCCTAAAGGCAATATTAAAAGATATGGTAAAGGAGTCTTGATCAAAGCTAATAACGATATTCAGATTAAGATGCTATCAAAATTCCAACCAACTGAAGATGGTAATATTTTAGCTGTATCTCCTCATCGATCATTTAACATTAAACGGGGTATAGTTTATAGCAGAGACCTATATGAGTTTGAAGAGGAGGAAATATTAAAAATGTGTCCTACTTATGTCATTAAAATTAGAAAATTGAAAGGCACTCAGCATGCCATTGAATTGACTTTCACCTGCTCCTACTTACCGGAATATATTGATATAGACCACTCTCGGGTTTGGGTTAAGCCATTTAAATATCGACCAACCCAGTGTTATAAATGCTTTGAATATGGTCACGTATCAAACTCTTGTACAAAACCAGGAAAGTGCTTTGTGTGCTCTGGTGAACATGTAAAGGACAACTGCACAGCTGATAAATACTGTCTCCACTGTGCTGGCAATCATTCTCCCAATTGGAGGGGCTGTCCTCATATTTTTCCAACAAGAAGTTGTAACACTGCTCATAATAACTTTATCAGCATAGGAGAAGCCAAACGCTTGGTTCGAGGTGCTAACAAAAGTGCTGGATCCTCATTTGCTTCCACTGTTATGGGAAATAATGCCTTCCATCAGCATGCTAAACCCATCATTAAAATAACACACCCTCTCAGGATATTTCAACTTCTGTGGAATGTAATGAACTTCAAAGTAAAGTGGTAAAAGCTGTGATTGATGAACCTCTCCCTGACCTGCAAGCAAATGCTGTCTCAGAGTTGAGCTCTTCGGTTAAGCCCAAAGAAAAAATAAAATCTAGAGGAAATCTTAACAAATCTTATGACAGTTTTCAGTCACCCCCAAAGTCAAAGAAATGTAGAACAGCCTCTCCTATAGAGTTTAAAACTCCAATTTCCAATAGATTCAATCCACTTGATGACCCCTTCCAGCCATTATCAACCTCAAAGCCATTGGAAAAGATGTCTCGGTCCTGCTCAAATTTAAGTGTGACAGACCTTTCCCCTCAATCATATGCAGAAACAGCTACTTCTGAAATGGAGGGAAAACATGCTGACTCACTAAATATAGTTAAAAATTTAGATAAATCTAATCTCAAACTGAAGAAACAGGATGTGCAGGAAAAATGTTCAAACTTCCCCTCATCTAATAAAAATAAAAGTCTCCCAGGCAGCAGACTCAAGAGACTTTCAAATCCAAAAACATTCAGCTGTGTTACTTTGAAAACCCAGCTAAATAATGACTTGGCTGGGCACAAGAATCAAAGTTAAAATTCCAATTTAATATCTTGCAATGGAATTGCAAAGGCCTTAGGACTCGTTCTGAAGAGTTAAAATTACTGTTGAACCATCATGATCCAGATGTAGTTTGCCTTCAAGAAACTAAGTTAGGCAACTCATTATACAATCCAGGATTAAATTATAAAATGTTTGTGATGAACCCCAGAGATGGTGATCGAGCTCATGGGGGGGTTGCAATTATTGTTAAAAAGTCTTTGCAACATACAAGTGTTCCTTTGAACACAAACCTACAAGCAGTCGCCATTCGAGCATGCTTTGAAAAAGAGATTACTATTTGCTCTATTTACCTCCCACCTAGGTCAGAAATTACTTTGAATGATATTCAGGCACTAGCTAATCAACTACCTCCTCCTTTCTTACTACTGGGAGATTTTAATGCCCATAATAGTCTATGGGGAGGTGATACCTTGAATGCTATAGGTAGAACCATCGATGATTTTATCTTAAATAATGATCTCTCTCTTTACAATGATGGTTCAATGACGTTTCATAACATTTACACCAATGTCTTTTCAGCTATAGATTTAAGCATTTGTTCACCTGCAGTCCACTTGGACTTCAACTGGTCTGTAGATGAACTTTTGCACGGAAGTGATCACTTTTTCCATACATTTAAAGTATGCTAGAAACATACCTTCTGAATCTCCTATAAAGTGGAAAGAAAATGAAGCAGATTGGAGGAAGTATGAAGGAAGCTTTCAATTACATCAGGAAGTAGAGTCATTTGAGTCACACTTAGATGCATATGATTATTGGACCGCAACTATATTGGATAATGCCGAGAAATATATCCCAAAAACAAAGGGTAAACCAAGCAGGCCTGCAGTTCCCTGGTGGGACCAAAACCTGTGGCAGACTGCGAAGAATAGTGAGAAAATGCTATAGGCAATTCAAGGCAAAACCCTCAGGAACAACGAAAACTACATACCAACGGGCCTTAGCCAAACAAAGAAAATATATTAGAAAAGCTAAAAAGGAATCTTGGCTCCACTATATAAATGGTATCAATTCTAAAACACCAGAAAGATTAGTATGGAAAAAGATTAAAAAGCTAAGTGGGAAATTTGTTCCATCACCTGCTCCTACTCTAAAAATCAATGATGTGCTTATTTCAAATCCAGCTGATGTTGCAGAAAAATTTGGTGAGCATTTTGCTGACATATCAAGCTCCAAAAATTACACACCACAGTTCAGTAAGATTCGAAATGCCAAGGTGTCAATTAGATTTAACACTGAAAATAATGAAGCATATAATGCTAAGTTCTCACTAAGGGAACTACGAGAGGCTCTCTCATCTTGTGAGTCAACAGCCCCTGGTGCAGATAAACATAACCTACAACATGATTAAACATCTTCCAGAACATGCTAAAATATATCTAATGAAAATACTCAATAAGGTCTGGGAAACGGGCATCATTCCCCCATCTTGGAAGATAGCCATAGTAGTTCCAGTCATAAAGCCAAACAAAGATCCATATCAGCCCACTAGTTACAGACCAATTTCACTAACAAGCTGTGTCTGTAAATTATTTGAGAAAATGGTGAACTCTCGTCTAATGTGGCATTTAGAGAAAAACAGATTGTTATCCTCTGTTCAGTTCGGCTTCAGGAAAAATCGTTCAGCCTTGGACCCTTTACTGAGACTATCAAATCAGATTCAGCAGGGATTTTCAATCAATGCCAAACAGTAGGGGTATTTTTTGATCTGGAGAAAGCCTATGATACAACATGGCGATTTGGCATTGTTAAACGGCTCAATGAAATGGGAATCAGGGGCAATATGTTAAACTTTATCAACTCCTTTTTAAGGGACCGATATATTAGAGTGAGAGTCGGGAATAAGTTTTCTTCTTGTTATGAGACGGAAGAAGGTGTCCCACAAGGCAGCGTACTAAGTGTTACCTGCTTTGCCATTGCTATTGATAATATTGTGAAATCTGTTTCCGCTCCAGTTAGGCTTCGCTATTTGTGGATGACTTTGCCATCTATGTCACCACATACGACGCTGTATCAGCCTGTAACTACTTGCAAAAGACAATAAATGTCATCAGTAAATGGGCTGATGAACATGGTTTCCGATTTTCTTCATCTAAAACTGTGGCCGTTCGTTTCACCAGATGTACCCGCAATGAAACTATCCCAAATTTGAAACTGAAGGATTGTCTTATTCCTTACAAAAAAGAAGTAAAGTTTTTGGGCATAATATTTGACAGCAAGTTAACGTGGCGTAGTCACATTGACACTCTAAAAACAAAGGTTAAAAAATCCCTCAATATTTTAAAGGTGGTATCGGGATTCGACTGGGGAGCTGATAAGAAAAGTTTATTGAAGCTGTATGATTCCTTATGTAAATCAAAACTGGACTATGGCTGTCAGGTATATTCATCTGCCTGCAAGTCCAGGTTAAAGGAATTGGATGTAGTACATAATATGGGATTAAGGATATGTACAGGTGCTTTTAGGACATCTCCGTTGAGAGTATCTACATTGACTCTCATGAACTTCCTTTAGATCTGCGAAGAGAAGAGCTTGGGTTGCGGTACACCATGCGACTAAAAAGCTCTCGAGAGAACCCCACACGGAAAATTTTAGAGGAGTGTGACTCTAAAAAATTTGGTGAAAGATCTTCCAAACCTTTTCAAATAAGGCAGTTGGAATGTTTAAATGACATGGTCATTCAGCGCCAAAAAGTTGAAGAAGTAAAACCATCCTCTGTACCCCCATGGCTTATTCCCAAGATTTCCTTATGCTCTAAGAAAATAGACAAAAAACAACATTCTGAGGAAGAGGTAAAAGCGAATTTTCGGAGCATGACCGTAACATGATGGACAGTGAAGATCTACACTGATGGATCAAAGTCTGATAGTGGAGTTGGGTGTGCAGTTGTGCATGGGAATGAAATTTACGAGGCAAAATTGCCTGAGTCAGCTTCCATATTCACTGCAGAGTTTGTCAGCTTTAGTTAAAGCTTTAGAAATTATTCATAACTCGAATAAGAAAATTTTGTAATATATATGACTCAAAAAGTGCATTAGATTCATTAAAGCAGCTGTATACAATTCATCCTCTGGTACAAAAGCCCAGGAGTGGCTCTTTTGGATTTCGTGTCGCAGGAAATTGGTATGTTTCTGCTGGATACCCGGCTCATGTGGAATTCGTGGAATGAGGAGGCAGACAGATATGCAAAGGAAGCGGCTGTGAGTAATTTGTATCAGATAACCAAAGTGCCACACATAGATATTGAAGAGATCCATCAAGTCGTACATCATGAGGAAATGGCAAGAGAGATGGTCCTCCCCTCTCTTAGCCAACAATAAAAAATATAAGCAGATAAGGAAAAGCATTGAAAAATGGCCCTCTTCTTTTCAAAAAGAGAGGAGAACAGAAATTGTTTTGGGGCGACTTCGTATTGGGCACACTAGGTTAACCATAAATTTATTTTAGAAGGTGGCAGTGCACCAGTATGTGTTAGGTGTAATGCAACCTTATCAGTGGAGCACATCTTGGTGCATTGTGTAAATTACAGAGAACAGAGGCAGAGATTCCACCTTGATGGAAAATCTCTTGCCGATGTTCTAGATGACAAAGCAGATATTTCTGCACTAGTGAGTTTTTTTAAATGTATTGGGATTTTTTATGAAGTTTAATTGATGGCAAATTTTAACTCGTTGATTTTATTTTTTGTTGATTTATTTTATTTTATGTTGATTTTATTTTTTACTTTTTGTTCATAGTCATCATTTTAAGTACCTGATTATTTATTAAAAATTTTGTTTTGCTGTTTTATAAAGATTAAATGGTGTTGAATGGATGTATGCATGTCAGGTTTTTTTTTTTTTTATGTATTTGGTTTTGCGTGTGTTTGCGTGACTTCGGCTGTGGGATTCTTTGGTTGCAGTATGAGTAGTTTTCAGTGAGAGTGAATGGTTTTGGTTTGGTTGATATGTGATATGAGATCGTCTTGGTCCTGGTTTTCGTGTGTGTCGTTCGGTGTTTTTAATTGCAGTTTTAGTTGGTCATTTGTGTGAGAAGTTTTAATTGATTCATGTATTCATTCATCTAATTCATTTCATTTAACCATATAATACTGCAGCGCTGAATGACCTTTGCAGGTCCCAGCGCTTGGGCTATGCCCTAAATTCCATAATCAATCAATCAATATGATTCGTATAGCCTTTCATTTTGTAACTTTCTGTTTAACATAGATAGTATATTCTTGTTTTGTAGAGTGCGGGTACTGGTTGTCATCTATCCGAACGTGTAAACGATTCCAATGAAATCGATTTTAAGACCATTAAACTGTAGTAAAATTTCATGAAATCAATATGAAATACTAGTCGCGATAGCTCTGCGAAAATCTTTGCGTTTAAATTTACAATGGTGAGCACACTTAGCAATATCAGACGGTAATTAATTATCATTGTCCAGTGATTCTAGTGCATCTATTCGAACGCAGACATTCCGTGTCACTTCTGTATTCAGATGACACTCATTTACGAAACAAGACTGCAGCACCACGGAACATTCCTGATTTCATTCATATCTTCCCCTATGTGTGTGTGTGTGTGTATATACATATATATATATATATATATATATATATATATATATATATATATATATATAATATATATATATATATGAATGAAATCAGGAACATTCCTGATTTCATTCATATCTTACCCCTATATGTATATATATATATATATATATATATATATATATATATATATGTAGTAGTACTGTATATATATATATTATATATATATATATATGTGTGTGTGTGTGTGTGTGTGTGTGTGTGTGCATATGTATATGATGTGTATTATGATTTTATTTCATGGGATAATATAGTTTCCTTTCGATAATCAGCAGAACATATTTTAGTTCGGTAAAACAACCATAGCAAAATAAACGAGGATAAAAAGAACCATAAATTAACCTTTTTCCGAAACTACTGCCAATTGCCAACCAATCAGCTTCAAGGAATAGTCGTCATGTAATCAGTAGGCGGGACATAGCTGCAAAGCTAGGTGGACTTTGCTATAGTATTATTTTGGGCATGTGTCTTTCTAAAACTTTTCACACTGCATATTATACGTTATATATTTTTACACTTATCAGAAATAAAACATTAACAGACGAATATACTAGCAGTCCGATAACATTGGGCCTTTAGCTGAGAGCTCGGAAATACGAATCAAGGAGCGTTTAATATTATTGCAGTCCCTAAACTGTAGTTTCTCTCCAATGAAAGCCACTTATCATATCTGTTTCGTCAGATTAAAGATTTCCTTAAAAATTAAATGGCCCCTACACGATTCTATAAACCGAAAAAAAGGGGGGCGGGCGGGGGTTAAATTAGGTCTAGATTTACCATTGTTGGGCGGCAGACGGTACTGTGGGAATTTTTCGCCTTACTACATAAGTCTACATTCAGTTCCTTGGCCTGCAATACCCCTTACAGTTATGGGAACCAAAACTGTTTACATTTCTTTAAAATTAAACATAACAAAAATGTCTGCACTACACTTTGATGCCAAAATGCCGAGGAACGATGGACTCAGACGAATCTAAACGCCTTAAAACACTAGGCTACGTGCACCCACAAGTAGGATGAATGTACTTCCTTTGTCTTTGAATGGTAAGCTTTTCATCGTAAACCTATAGCCTTCATACAAGTTTTAATAAGTTTTCCATGATGAAGTCTACATATACGAAAATATTTAACCAGTCAGCAAGACTTACTTCTTCCCAGTATTACAACAACGTTCATGGTTGCTGCTACAGACATCTGGTACCTTAATTCATTCTCCATTGTCGCAATTCACTAACAATATATGGTCATCATACAAGAACCGATGCACAATATTTTCTGGCGCTTGTGTGTTAAACGTCGAGACTTACACCGCAATGAACAATCTACAATAATATAATAATTCTACTCAGAGACAGTAACCCGACAGATGTAGCAGTAGACTGCTAACGGTCGGAGACTTAGAAGTTCGAGTACGAATTATTCGGAATGCAGCAAAGTCAGGAGGAGGTCCTCTGTCGTCCAAAATAGTAGTACTTTCATATCAAAGCTCACGCATTTTTTGTATAGCTGTCATAATTATAAGTTGGATTAATTAATAGCATATTTTCCTAATTAATTATATATTTTGCCTTGTAAACACAAATTAATTCATTGATATTAACTTTACACCGCAAATTTAATGAGAAACAGCATGACACTACCTGATGACCGAGTTGAAAAGAGCATCATTTGACAACAGGTTACTCTAGGCTTTGGTGAGGATAAATAAAACGTGGAATCTTGTTACTAATTTTGTCATGTGTTTATTACTGATGAAATAAGCGGGCGAAATTCTATGTGCGAAACTAAGAATGGTTACCAGTGCACTTGCGGATGTTGGACACAATACGTAAGTTACCCGGTATTTTTTATTCTGCCATGACAGTATAGGCTATTTGTCAAATCAAACTATGAAGGTTTGGCCTTGATATCTGGGGTTGACCCTTTGGATATAACACGAACAACTGTCAAAAAGTATAGTTTAAAATGATGCCGATAATAGGATAAAGAGTTAACTTAAGCAGATGCATGTTACGTTGTTAGTCCTAGGTACCCGGTCCTGGATAGAGTGCCGTAGTGTGACTCATTCTCCACCGCCCCTTGGGCCACGTGCCTGTTTTCGCTTCGTAAGAAATGAATGGGGCCGAATTCTTAGACACGACCAGAAAATCGTTAATAGAGGAAAGTTAGCATTGGTGCCAATATATTTTTGATTAAGAAAAATCCAAATTTATTATTGTATGTAAAAAATACTTGTTGATTATCAAAGAAATAAATGACAATTAAGCAGCATATTTTATATAACATTATGTAAATACTTATTTTTCTTCAACTATATGGGTCTAAATGTTAACTTTCATATATTAACGATTTCATGGGTAATTTAAATCTGGATCTTTTAATTTCTTATGGGGCGAAAACGGCCAGGTGGCTCAGCACGTGACCCGCGACGTCACGACTACGGGACTATTGACATCCACTAATAACTGGTTCCTAGTATAATTTTCCCTCAAGGCGAGTGCACACAGGTGTAGACATAACGGTTTAAGACAGAATCTAAAATTTCGTTGGGAAATTTTTTAATTCAAATCCAAAAGAAAGTTTTAGGCTGCCGGACGAATTATTTTGTAGCGTTGTTTAATAGAAGACGAGCAGACAAAATTTTTTGTGCCTATTCAAACACCGAATTTAGTTGAAATTGTTCTTTGTGCAGATATACTCAGGGGCGGGATTTGTGAAATGGAAGTACATGCCGATAAACTAACTCAATGTGCTAAATGAACCTCGTGTTGCAATAAGGTACCAGGAATTCAGCTCACAAATTAAGGGCAGTTATTGGCCTAGAGATAAATGCTCCCAGATGATGGGCAATTTAACTTCATAGTCCTCGTCAAGTTCCGAAATTTGCCCTCGTCTTACCATAATCCTTTCGGAAGTCATTCAAGTTCCTTTT
>NC_061102.1:35114735-35214735 GCF_015104395.2 Macrobrachium nipponense | reverse complement strand
ACCAACCCTGTAAAAAATACAAGTGCATTAAGGTTTAGACCATGTATAAGAAAATAAAAAAATCATTTTACTAGTTAGGGAGCTTGCCACACTTCAGCGTGAATTCTCTTAAGGAAACAATTCACTTAGCTTTAGTTTTATTAATTTTTTTATTAACAAACATATGGTGACGAATGAATTATTAAAGAGTGTTTGTACATTACAAAAGAAAACAAAAGTAAATTCCTTGTAACTGTACTACTAGTGATTTATTGAACCTAGTTTCCCAATCGTACTCTGCTTCTCAGAACATCTGCAAGCTTGAAGGCGTCATCCCGGCTACTAGAATTTAACATTTATTCGGGGCCGTCAGGTTATTCAATAGCGGTTAAGCGTGCTAAATATTTCAGTTGAAATTTGGTTACGAGTATAATGTAAAATCTATTTATGCTGTTGGATATATTGCTTAATTTCCTATTTCTTAAATATTTCGGCAATGTATTATTGTCCGTTGCCTTCAGTGGCTGTTAAAATGCTTCTTCGTAGATAAAGTATTGTTCCTACATTACGGTCGCTCTCCACTCGGAATGATAACCCCGTAGACACTGTTAACGGTCTCGCGGGCCACCCCCTCCTTTGGGGAGTTGCCAGAATTTCTGGACATTTGGATCTCTTCGTAGGTCTCTTGCTTGGTGTTCGACCTTGGCCTCTGAAACAGAAGGATATAATTTACAGTAATAATATGGTTAAGTTCATCTCCACAGCCATCACTTGTCTCAATTTTCCAAATGATATTTTGAGAACATTGTAACGCGACGGGAAATGCGGAAGCAACTACTACTTCCTGTGCTGCTAAACTTGCTTAAATTTCTCGAGTCCATCAATGCACCTCACGCGCTACACTCTATCCATTATTTATGGTTCTTGGCAGCGTGCCTTCTGCCCCTACTTGCAACCCCTTTCGTTCTTTTTACTGCACCTACCTCCTTTCATATGCTCTTTCTTCCGTCTTACTTTCCACCCTCTCCTAACAATTGATTCATAGCGCAACTGCGAGGTTTTCTTCCTGTTACACCTTTCAAGCCTTTTATTGTCTATTTCCCTTTTCACGCAGGATGACCTCATAGGTCCCAGGGCTTGGCCTTTGGCCTAAATTCTATATTCAATTCAGTTCAGTTAATATGGTTTGGATACTGAGGGATGAAAGGGAAGATATCGGTTATTGCCTGGCTTCCCACTGATGGTTGAGCCTGACATTTTTGCCCGAAATCCAAAAGAGACATCTTTGTGCTTTGGGTTTTGGGTTTTTGCTCTTGTTCTTTCGTGCTTGAAGTTTTTAAAGATTACCCTAAGTTTAACCAAGACACTGTAGCTGAATGACAGCTCTCCTAGGACTGGCCCGAAGGATTAGACTTTCATTTTTACGTGGCTAGAAACCAATCAGTTACTTTGCAACGGGTCCTACAACCTACTGTGGGATCCGAACCACATTATATATATCGAGAAATTAATTTTTAATCACCAGAAAAAAATTTCTTTGGTTCTTCACAGGCAGCAGCTGGGAGCACAGGCTACCAGATTGGTAGGCGAGTACGCAACCCACTCGTCCAGTGAGGAACCATAGAGGGTATATACTTGGAGATGTGGTCTCTAAACCAGTACTACGTAGTTTGGTGGTCTTCCACCAGGGCGGTGCTGCACAGCCTTGCAGCCATTTTTAAAGGTCTGGTAACCCGCAAATTGAACAGGAGAGTAGTGCGATTGTGAATTTTCCTTATTGTTTATGTTTAATGAGTTAGTGTTTAGAGAATTATTAGGGTTTAGTGAATAAGTGTTTGGTGTATGTTTATGAGTAAATGTTCATTGAATGTTTAGTGAACATGTTTACTGAGTGTTTAGGGTTTTGTGAATGTTATTGAATGTTTATTGTGTATGTATTCAGTGCATGTTTAGTTAGTCTTTAAGGTTTTAATGATTTTTTTGTAATGTTTAGGGTGTAAGTAATCAGTGAATGTTTAGTGAGCATTTAGTGTAGGTATCGTGAATCTTGAGTATTCAGTGAGTTTTTAGTGTTATAGAATGTGAGTGTATGTTAAATGTGAGTGTTTAGTGAGTGTATAGTAAGTGTGAGTGTTTAGTGAGTGAGAGTGTATTGTAATTGTTAGTGTTTAGTGATTGTGTGTTACTGGTCAGCTAGTGCTAAGTGACTGTATGCTAAGAAAGTCCTGTGATTTACAGGGACCATTTATGCTAGACACTGCTTAGGTCCCAGAGCAGATGCTTAAGCCTTGACCACAATGGTTGGAGTGCATGGGCCAACCTGTTTTTGTAAGGTAATTTTTCTCTGTGAAATTGGGTCCATTAATAATAATAATAATACCAACAACAATAATAATAATAATAATGGTAAAAATAACATTACTAGTTATAAAAATAGTAAAAAGATTAAAATGATAATTGTAAAATTAACAAAAGTAATGAAGTATAGTACCATGAGCTGTACCGAGACCTTTCAATATGGCCGCTCGAGGTCACACACTAGACAGGGAGATCGCCACTCCAGTGATTGACGCTCTATGTGAGGAACTCGTCTGTTCGAAGGGGATGAGTAGCAGGCACTGGAAGAGATGGAATACTTGGTGGTCCCTAATACAGGCTATGTCGATATTTGCTAAGAATTCTATTGACTGACATATTCGAGTCATTTCCAGTCTAGTACTTGGACGTTCGTAGCGGATTTGGCTGGAATTTAAAATTGTGACAATATACTGGCAACATCTTCACCGAATACTACCATATTTAAGTATCCTTTTGAAGTCATTTGGATGAAAGGCCCCTTGAAAATGGTGGTACACGAAAATACGAGACATAATCATAAATCTGGTAATGCCTGGCATAGTGCAGCATCACCATAAAATTGTTACCCGTCAGACTATTTAGTTTAAGCAGATGACTTTTTGGATTTAGAGGAACACGACCTCTGATTTTAGTTAAGTCTTGTTCACAACTCCTCCATTACGTGCACGAAGGCAGATGACTTAACGTATGGGAACGGTGTAGGGGATGGAAATAGAAATACCGTAGCCCTTCCTTCATCCTCAGAGATTAAAGCAGCTTTTTTCAGTAGCATTAAAGGAAAAATTTTCTGGCACATAAAAAAGACGCATCGGTTCTCAGCGGAACAAAGGTCAAGCAGGTGAACTCCCTGACCCAGTAGACATAAGCATGTCTACTTTGTAGATAAAATCAAAATTATAATTGTTTTTATCGCTCAAGTTTCGCTGTAAGTTCTTCGTAATCGTGTCAGCAGCAGTTTTTTAATACGAGTCTTTGATTTTGCTTGTGATTGATTCTTTGGAGTTTATTCAAGTTTTTTAAACGTCGCTGGAGTTATTGTATAAGTTGAAGGAAATGTTTGCAGGCGACATATTTATGAGTGTGCGCTCGTATTTATAGAATATATGAAAGATCGTGTGTTCATACGCGTACTGCCAATATACATTGTGCTAAGTGCGTCGTACATGCTTACCCACTGCACCAGGTATGTAAATGAGAGGCGGATGTACCATCTGAATGGTAAAACTATATCTGAAATTTTAGGAGACAACATGGATGTTGGCCCTGTTATGAGTTTTTTAAAGGCTTGTGGATTTTATAAGAATGTCTAGTAATTTTATATAGATATAATTAATTTTTATTTTAATTTTATTTTTACCATAAATGGTCATTTTACTTTTAATCCCACTAGAAATTTAGTGTCGATTTTACCGTTTTAAACATTGATCATCAGAGTATCTATTTTAAACTCATTATTTATATCATTCCCATTAAACTCATTATTTATACTTCCATTTGTATTCATTATCACTATAGTGCTGAATGACCCTATGGGTCCCAGTGCTTGGCTTTGTGCCAGAATCACATATTCTATTCTTTTCTATCAGCATTGTTTTTAGTAGAGTATTAAAATATCTTCAAATCCCTTTACCAAAATTGTCAACGAAAATAACTGAAATTCTATAGGCTAATTTAAATAAGAATTAATGCCCTTCCAGCGAAAAAGGTATTTACCATTAAACGTCGACTTTTTCAATCTAATGATATAAGCAACCAGTCCCACGACGATCACAGCCAGCAAACAAGAGGTGCCTATCAAAAGTAGTGTTGTCAAGTCCATAGTTGAGTCCTGAGTGCCATGAGGTGTTGACTCCGTAATGCATTCAGTTGCAGTGCATTCCGGGCAGGAAAGATCTGCAGTAGAGCACTGCCAGTTTAATTTACTTCAAGTGGAAAAGACCAAAGCAAATTGCCCAACCGAGAAGGAAGGTGTTACTAAAATATTGAAGTTGAAAATTAGAACGTATCAAATAGACACTAATAAAATAGGGCAAACCTATTAGCGAAAAGGCTTTATTTGGGTGTGTTAGATATTTATTATTATAAAGCAATATTATTGAAATCTGTAAAAGTCCAGGAATTGCCAAAAAGAATATTAGAGAAGATTCGCCTACCGCAGCTGAAGAAGTCGAGGCACTGTTGCCAGTAGATCCTTATTTTGCTCTTGATTTGAATTCTGATATTGTGATGTTTACTGTATTCTACCGGGTAGCTTATGTCGCCTGGATAAATTTGTAATTTCTTGGGAGAAAAAAAAAAAACTTTTAGAACTTAATTTAAAATTTTCCAGAATATTAACTCCATTTACTAGTTTTATTGTATTTACTGTAATAATTATTACCTGTTGCAAATATCATCTATGAATAGATCTCAGTTTAGTTAATCAGATAGTGAAATTTTGATATGAAAATATCATAATGCTCTCTCGCTAACAATAAGTTTAAGAAATGCCTTTTTCATTTACTCTTTGGTGATATTTAACAGTCAGGTATTTCTAGTGTTATTTGCAGTGTGAAAATATAAATCCAGAACATCTGTAATTAAACATTGATCATGTACAAATGAAATAATTAAATAATTCCTTACTGTGTGAATTAAAATTTGGTATCAGAGTGTAACAGTAACCAAGTACTTGACCAAGTGATCGGAGGCCCTTTTGCCGACGCCCTCCCCCCCCCCCCCCCAACCTCCCCCGTGAATATTCCATCATGTTATACTTGTAATGAATTCAACTTAAATGAATGGATGGTACCCTATACGAAGAGATCTCTACTTGGTGATGATTATGCAGTACCCGAGGACTTCTACATTCAAGCCTGATTTGGGCATTTTTCTGTCTAGTATTCAAGAGGAGCAAGGGACGGTAAAAGCTATAAAGTTAATTCCTTTTCCTGCTTTCCACTTTGATAATGTTACCAACTAGATATAATTACATCACCTTAAGATGTGAGAGCACACTTTTGAAAAAAAAACTTAAATGGAAAATTCTCTCGAAGATATCATTTAAGTTTCATAACTATTCTAATAACAAGAATGGGATGATAACTCACTGGGCCATTGGAGATCCATTTGAATCTAATGCTCACGAAGTGCCAAGCCCTCCACCCTTGTGGATATAAAGGTAGGCTTGAATATAGATGACCATATTTCCGAAACGAAAGTCCCTCAAATTCGATACTGAAGTTGGCATTTCGATCACAGATCCAGTATGCGAGAAGAGTTGTGGAGGGATATTTTGTACTGAAGGTGAAAGGTGTCTCTTCATTATAGCTCTTGACTGTAACATCTGGAGGAAGTAAAGTATATACTCAGTTTTATGAAGGTATGCATAAAGAAAACGGTGCACGTATGTATGTATACATTATTTATATTATATAAATTTATATAATATATATATATATAAGTATAATATATATATATATATAGATATATATATATATATATATATATATATATATATATATATATATATGACCTTATTCATTCTTAGTACATGACTTATGTACTAATATACGAAAGGACAAAATCACAATGACTTATTATTACAGAAACGGAAAATGACAAGAAAATGTGATAATAACTGTATTTGTTTTCTATCGTAAAAAAAAACTCTTAGTTATTCTTAGTTTAAATACGATGACTAAAATGTTTGTTCATGTCAAACTAAAAAATGTTATTCCCTTTTTTTTTCTTTTTGCGTTTGGTCATATCAGGATTTACATGGTGATGAATGATCTACAGGCATGAGAAAGGAGCTGTTATTCCTTAGATCACTTACTTTCCCCTTGTAACTACACGGTTTTAATATTGTGATTACGTAAGTAAAACTTTTTAATAAGCAAAACGAGACTCCGAGTCTCAGCCATAGTTTAATTAATGAAGTGTTTTTCGCGGTTTCTGGTGCCTTGTTTTAGTTGCTATGAAAGCTACAGTACAGATCCTTTTCTTTGTCAGAAAACGGTGGATTCTTTGTACGTTATTTAACTTATTAGAAGGGAAATGTTGTTATTTTGGTCCATGTCTCAAAAAGTGTGCATTTCTTTACTGGAATTATTTCTCATACTTTCAGCAGATCTTTCTCTCTCATGCTGATGTGAAAGGTCTCAAGTTCGTTCCTCGAGAATGTTCCTCTGAGTTCACTTTTCGCACTGTCTCTGAAGGCCCAAAGGCTCTTTTCTACGACTTTGTAAAGTGAAAACACCCACAGGAGTTCTGGAGTCAGCTGATATATTCCTGGATGAGTGGTTGCTGATCCTTAAGGTGGTGAAGGGTGTACCCTCAAGTACGTGTATTGCTACTAGGCAGAGCTTGGCGTCTTGTAGGTGGAGATGTAGAAGGTAATAGAGTAGGCGTACTTCAGGCTTGTGGTGGCCACCATTATTTTGTTGGGGTTGGGGGCTGGCTTACTCCTTTTTTCCATCTGCACGCGGTGAGAGGAGGTTATTGGCCGTTTTCTCGAATTCATGGTGGTGTTTGCAGAGAATTTGTGCCAGGGGACTGACTCCTTTTCTAATACATCTTGAGTGGGCACCTCTGGGTGGTGTCTCATTGTCTTGGCCCTGGTTGTCATCTCCAGCTTTACAAGTGGCATGGGCAGTGTGTTGTGAGGCCTTGAATGCCTTTTTTAGTAGTTCCACCATAGATATGCCCTCAGTGTTGTGAAGGGCTCCTTGGATATTCGTTGGCAAGTGGCATAGCTATATTTCTCTCGTCAAGTCGACCTTCTTTAGTTTCCTGTCGACATTGAGTTGCAGCGGTCTTAGGAAAGACTCGATTGTGTCTTGGGTTGCCCTCGCCTTCGTGCACGATAGTGAAGTACCTATCCAGCGAGTTGAAGGCCCAGCATGTGCTGGCTGGTGCTGGAGGGAGAACTGGGCTATTAAGAGCCCATATAGGAGCTTGTGTGTTCTCTTCTCCCCCTTGCATATCTAATCGACATGCATTGCAGGGAGGAGGGCATCTGGGATAATCTCAAGGACATAATCCTCCCTATTGGTAGGACTTGTGATGTTTTTTGGGGGTATTGTATAAGCTCCATAGTCTGGACAATTATGGCTCTTTAGTTGGTAGAGCATTGTCATATTTAGCCTGTGTAAACACACAACCCGTGAACAAGAAATC
Organism: Macrobrachium nipponense; assembly: GCF_015104395.2. Taxonomy (NCBI): domain Eukaryota; kingdom Metazoa; phylum Arthropoda; class Malacostraca; order Decapoda; family Palaemonidae; genus Macrobrachium; species Macrobrachium nipponense. The sequence continues at coordinate 35,207,238 of NC_061102.1, read as the reverse complement.
TTTGTATCTTCCTCTGAAATTATGTTTTGGGAACCCACCTGCTTACCAGGTGAATTCTTCCCTGCCCGCAATGGCAGTTGTCCAGATAAAGAATTGGAAAGAACACGGAGAGTGGTTAGAAGATACCAAACATGCACTCCAAAAAACATCTTTCTGAACCATCTCAGAGCACGCTCTTTTGTGTTCATTAGATGCGAGATGCACAAACTTCCCCTAACTTAGTCATCAAGAGGAAAATCGAAGCCTTTAAATTATTCATACATGGCAGGGAGGACTGGGAATCAGTCAATTGGCTCAAACCGGCCTACCTGGGTTATGAAGATATCCTCACCCCTACCCCCCCGCGACAAATCCACCCACCGCAGGCAACAAACATAAAATGATCAGGCCTTTGGATAACAAAAAGAGTGAAAAACATTTACGTACCTAACTCATTCATTCAAGGTATAAATGTAAAGTTTTAATCCGGTTTTCATAGAAAAATGTTAACTTTTATGTTCTATTTTCAGTGATATTACAACAAACCCATAAAATGTGATTAGTGTGGCTAACAAAAACAGTGGAAATGTACCTTCATTGAACAGTGCAAGTTGAAAATACATACTGTGATAAGACATTCAGTGAAAACGATTCACAATATTATTTCTGAACATGCGCATACGTTTCTTAGTTAAATTGCCATCTGTATATTTTTGGTTACCGCCATCCTTTGCTATTGCATATGTCTGCTTATTTGCAATTTTCTTGTTCGCTAATTTATCATTTGTTATTTCTTGTTATGGAATTTTATACTTCAATAATCACATTCGTAAAGTTTCTTACTTTGTACACTTTTTTTACGACGTTTTCACTTTTTTCAACAGTGTTTGTTTACCCACATCTCAGTTTCATCTGAAATGATGACGTGTCTGATTGTGATTTTTCTTTATTTACCAACGATTATGCTTACGTCATTTTGATGATGTATATATGTCTATTAGACGACGTTCCCGTGTTTAACTATACCCATGATCATTTGAACACTTGAATGTTAAATGTTGTGCATTTTATGGTATGAACACATTCTTTGTCTTGGCTTGTTCATAAATAACATTGCCAAGGTCGGGTAGAAGTTTTCAAAAGCTTGCAAAATAAAAATGTTCTACCTATCCTTGGTAACATTATTCAGTAAAAAGCTAGGATTTCCAAGTTGCCGCCTTATTACTGGGATACATTCTTCGTTTTTTACCATCATATCGAGAGGCCTACTATTATATCATACTATTATATCAGTACCGGAGACACATGTTGTCAAAACAACAAGAATTTCCTTTGTGCTCAATTTATAGACTATTCATGTTTCCATGACTTATCGCCATATCCAATTAAGTACAGTCTTGAACAATATTGTTTATTATTATTATTATTATTATTATTATTATTATTATTATTATTATTATTATTATTATTATTATTATTATTATTATTATTATCATTCTACTATATTATTATTGTTTTCTATATTTTCTGGTACATTATAGATTCAAACGTGTATATAATTATAAAACTGTCCACAAGGCGTAGATCAAATGTGATGACTCCCGTCTTCCATTTTCCTTGTCATTTGGTGGTAGGGTTTTTTTTTGGGGGGCCCTTAGCCCTGCATGACCTATGCTCCACCACCACACCTCGGTTTAGCCGCCAAGGTCGGTGGATCATTGTACGCTCGCCATCTTGTGAGTGAATTGATCATTGTAATATAATGACAGTTGAATAGATTGAATCATTGTCATGCCTAGTATGAGCACAGTTTCTTATAAATGAGGAAGATCCGTCATAGTAAAAATCAAAGCTTGAATCTTTGTCTATAACTATATTTCATTTGCCAAAAACCTGGCAACAGAATTCATCCATTGAAAACATAAACACTCTCTCTCTCTCTCTCTCTCTCCTCTCAATCCTCTCTCGCATTCCTCGCTCCTTCTCATCTCTCCTTCTCGTCTCTCTCTCTCTCTTCTCCTTCCTCTCTCTCTCTCTCTCTCTCTCATCTCTCTCTCTCTCTCGCTCTCTTCTCTCTTCTCTCTCTCTCTCTCTCTCTCTCTCTCTCTCTCTCTCTCTCTCTCTTTTAAACTGAAATATTATTTTAAATCGCGTTTTGTGCTTAGGGTTTAGAAGATAAATCGATGCTAACCTGATTGAGCAGATGCAGAGACCAGGATGAATACGAAAGTTGACAGCAGCATCAGTTTCTCCATAGATCACTGTTGAGCTCCTTCGGGAAATTATTTGCAGTCAAGTCAGATTCACTTCTCAGTTCTTTGGAAAATAACTTTTCGTTCCTCCGTTTCTTTGTCTTGTGTTGAGACACTGAATAAGCTTTCACTTGGTGATGGTTTCTTTTCCTCTCAATCACTGCTGAACTAGAGATTGTGACGTCGGTCGGGTCTTTGGTACGAAAAAGGTTACAAGTTATAATTGTTCTTCTGTTGCAATTTTCTCCGGATGTCATAGATTGTTCACTCGAGAGTTTGATTGGCTTTGGTAGTCACTTAGCCTTAAAAAATCACGTTTTTCATGTCTTACGCCAATATTCAAGACTTGTATCCACTGCCTTTGGTGTACTCCGCTTCAAACTGCGTTTGTCGTCGATCTTTGGTTACACTCTGAACGAGGCGACATCCTTTAGTTGACCCCTGATATTTCAACAAAGGATTTCCTCTTAGATCTTACTCTTTATATCTTTATGTACTGGCTATTTTTCTTCCATCAACACATGTTGCGTTAAAATCAAGTGACATAAGCACGTCAGCCCCGAAACCCATTAACAGTGATCGAAATACCCTGTCGAGTTTCTTCATGCGCACAAGTGAATGTGATTTGAAACGACACACACTCGAAACAATTGTCCGTTGTTTACCGTAGCCTTTGTTCGTATGTTGAGATGCTCATGCGTTCATTCACTTTTCTTGAATCGCATAAGCAATAAATGTTAAACCGAGTTATTAGTAATCCATTTGGTTTTATGAAGAAGACTCTGATAAGTTAATGACACTCTGTGTGGGTTGACATTTAGACATAAACTAAAATATAAAATTCATAAAAGCCAAATGTCCCATCAAACGTGGTTATGTTGTACAAAGTGTACATTATTTTGACATCATTTATATATTTTTTCTTCGGAAGATAATAACAATAATACTTTTTAATTATTGTAATCAAAATACCAATTAACATGGAGGCGGGCCAGCTGAAAAGAAATTCGTCAAGAGCATCTACTATATTCAAATTTGGAGAAATAGTTTCCATTTATATTTCCTTCAACTTTTCGGCAGTCTCATAATCATATGACAGCATAAAATTGCCTCTTCTTTAAATACTCATGTAGAGTCACTACTGAAGATAGAAACTTTCTCTTGATGCTAGAAGATCATACTGAAGCTGTGGAGAGGTTTACTTCCAAGAATTCGAGGCGATTCCCATCTTGAGACACAGAACAAGACTAAAAAAATAAAAATAAATAAAAAAAAGTCTCGTCCGGCGAATGACGACGCAACGACACAAAACTAGAAATGATTCACATAATTCTATAGTGGTTATGCACGCCAGCATATCCCGGTTGAAATTGGATTAAAAACATAATGTTTTTTTATTTCCGTTTATGCCTTTGGCATTGTTATTTTATTTCCAGTTGTTTCTAATATCGCTTTAATGTAACAGCGTTCATTGACATAAGTCGCTGTCCTTAATTCCTACCACTGTCCTCTTAGAGAGAAAGCCCCGAGGGTGTTTATGGTCTCGTGGGTCAAGGTCCAAAGGAAGGGAGGTCAACCTAATGTAATCACAAAATTCGTCCCTACTGCGCATCCCAGATTATGACGTCGGATTAGACCGCCAAGCCTTGTTTATCCCAGATTGGGCTAGTTACTTTTCATACGCTTACAAACTAGGCTCGTGATTGGTACTTCACTATTTCTGCTACATCTGTAAGTCTAGCGTCTTACCGTAGTGGCACTGCTGCTATTCAATAAAATACCATAATACTGCAGTTGTTCATCGAACTAAAAAAAAATTGAGGTGATAATGTTAGTTTTCACTGCTTCTTACTATCTACCATATTGGACGTTATGAGTTTTATTTAATATTTCTTTCTAATGTCTATCGTGTTTGACTAATGAGTGTTATTCAACATTTCTTTGCGTACTCTGCCGTATCTGACCTTAAGAGTTTTATTTAACATTTCTTCTTATTATCTACCGTATTGAACTTTGTAAGCATTATTTAACATTGCTTCCTACCGTCTACGGTAATTGACTTATGTGTTTAATCTATCGTTTCTTCCTATATTCTACCTTATCTGATGTTATGGGTTTTATTTATCATTTCTCCTATTGTCCACCGCATTTGACGTTATGAGTTCCATCTAAGATTTCTTCCTGTCATCTACCCATGTCTGAAAGGTAGTTTTGTACCAGGGTATCGTTTTTTATTAGCTGTAATAGTGTGAAAACGATCTAATTCAAAATTCTCTTGAAAGCAAGAATTCAACCACGACGAGACAACCCACATAGGATCAACCACAACACACTAAAATATTTACAGATATCCTACAGAGGAATAAAAACTGTTTTAGACAAGGACGTGCGCCACCCCTATTGTTACAACACCAAAACGACCCTATCAACAAGGATGTTGGTTTAGCCACGAAACGACAGCCAAGTCACTGGAGTACCTGCTTTGGGAGCAAGGGTTTATTTCAGGACATGTATAAGTTATTTCATGTCCCTAACTGATTCATGATTTGATTTAAATCGTCGAGTCTCATACAACGAGAAACCCACAAGAAATGCATTTGGGTTGAACTTGCAAGCACACAGCTAATTATCGGATAACATGATTGATGCTGCATTATCCATGAGGGTCTGTGGAAAGAAAAAGATTTTGCCATTTTCGGAAAGGCTTGGTCCTCTCCTCCAAGTCTGTGAGTAAATTGTTTGACAGGATGAAACCAAAATTTAATATTTCCAATACATCAGCTTACAGGCTAAATCAGGACAGTCTAGAACATCACCTGCGTCAGTTAAGCATCGGGTTAGACCACATCCTCCAGGGAAAAAATAGCTCCCTCTTGGGATCAAATCATACTGATGGCAGTTGGGAAGGCAATAATGTATCACCTGGTTGTTTTTCGTATCTCCCTGTTGATGATAATGAATCTGTTCCACAAGAATTAAGAATATCAGCAGTGTTATTTGGCTTACCAAATAACTGGGGTTCTGTTGTGGAAGAAAGCAACAACATATGCAGGCACCAGGGGCTTGAGTTCCAGTGATTGTGGTTAGGGAGAAGCTATAGAAGAAGAAGGTCTAGAATACTTTGGAGGCTTTATTATTGTTCATTAATTTTCAGAATATGGGTTCCTGGCACATATTTTCCAACAGGAGAAAAATTAAGTATATCTCAGTTTTACCAGACCACTGGGCTGGCCCGAAGGATTAGATATTTTTACATGGCTAGGAACCAATTGGTCACCTAGCAACGGGACCTACAGCTTATTGTGGGATCCAAACCACACTATATCGAGAAATAAATTTCTATCACCAGAAATAAATTCCTCTGGTTCCGCGTTCCGAGCCAGGAATCGAACTTCTGACCACCAGAGTGGCAGCCGAGAGCGAAAACCACTCGTCCAGCGAAGAACTAGTGTAGGATCCGAACCACATTATATCGAGAAATGTATTTCTATCACTAGAAACAAATTCCTCTCACGTTGGCCGAGCCGAGAATCGAACTCCGGACCTACGGATTGGTAGCCGAGCGCGAAAACCACTCATCTAACGAGGTACTTCCAACAGGAGAAAATATGTGGATAAAAGCAATAAGAAATGAAGGAACAATGAATAATTGTGGAAAATACATTCAAGTACGTGTTATCATAGTGAAGAAGGAATAAAACCAGGGAGTGGTGTTGTCAAATATCCCTTTGCTGAATGGTGCTGTAACTTCTGTTTGTTGCCGTTACATTTTTCAGGCTACACATTTTCAACGGAGAAATGACCTCCTCTAGGAAAACGGCAAATAATTGCAAAGACTGTAAATTTAAATGTAAATGTAAACCATGTTTGAATGAATGAAATGTAAATATAGTTTACAAAATTATGTAAATTTAGTATCCACGTGTGTGTAGTCATGAAAAAAACTAGTCATGTATTTGTGTTTTTGCATGTATGTATACATACATATGGGTGACGATTCGCCGCCGACAATTAGTCACCGCCAGTTCGCCACCAGCTTTTGCAACACTTGGGTCATTTCGCCACTGGAGACTATTCGCCACCAGAAATATAAATAGTGTGTATTGTTTTTTTTCTCTCTCTCTCTACAACTTACCATTTTTTAGTCAATTTCATCTTTACTACTACAAGGTGCAAATTATAACAACAAAGTATGTAAAGACAAACAAACAAACATTTTATTGGCATATGAAACAAGTTTTTAAAAATCCGTCAAGATATTCTAACATTGTAATAAATGTTATTGGTTTACACCAAGAAATAATAAAAAAATTATCAAAAATAAACAAAAATAATATAAATAGAAACTTTAGTTCATTTGATTGTTATGGGCTATTCCTCTGAGATATTCCAAAGCGTCTCTTTTTACCGTTGTATTCGAGAAAATTTTTTTTTTATTTTATTCTTTCGTCCGCGTTTCGATATATTTTGAGCTTTAATGGTGGTGGGCACCCCGCTATCAGCTCTTACATATAAATCTCTTCCTTTTTGTTATTCATTAAAGTTCCTATGAATATCCATATGGTTGGGTGGTTAGCTCCAAGTTCAAAAGCAATTCTTCGATGAGCTGCTTCTTCGTAGGTATTTGTCCGATCTTCATCATTTAAAGTTGTCTCATATTGCGGCCACATATCATGGGGAAACAAAGGTGCCCTTCGGCAACTGCCGTGCCTATTGTAGATACCAATATAATTAAATTTAAACCAATCTAGTATTGGTAACAGTTCTTGAGGCAAAAATTCTGCAAGTGCTGCTGTGTAGATAGATGTCAGGGTCGCGATGTGGCACAAAAGCCAAAGCAAGTATCATTTTGGCTTTTAAAGCAAAATCAGGTTCGGTGTTGTATTGACGAGTTACTCCAACTGCAGCTATATGTTTATGCATACTTGGTGCCAAATGAAAGTAACAACCTCTTATTTTGACTCCAGGAAAACATTTTCTCATGGCACCAATAGCTGCTCGTTCAAAGTCGCAATGGATACACTGCGGTCTTAGATTAGGCACCAATGATTTAACCATTTCTAACATACGTACATAAGTTGAACGTTGCTTATTTGTAATAAGTATACTATACAGAATTGGATGAACCCCACCCAAGATTTTTTTGCCAGAATACAAAATACTTGAAAGAATAAAATAGGGTCTATGTTAAATGTACCGTCCACGAACCATGTCGATTCTACTTAATAATGTAACCAGGATTTCCTTCCAAATATGATTGATTATACGATTACTTCCTTGACCACTGTCAGCCAAAAGAACATTTGCAGCGGCGAATAGTCCTCCGTGACGATTAGGCGGCGGCAAAACGTCCTCGGAGGCGAATTGGCGGTGGCTAATTATCCGCCGCGTCGAATGGTCCCGTCCCCTTAATAAACTACATTTGCATTTCATTCATTTCCACATCAGATTTTCTGTAAAATTAACATGGGTTAGGGGGGAACCGGCAAAGAAAAGTCGGATAAAATTTATGTAATCTGTTGTTTCAGGTTTTTAAGAAGAAAATTCATAGAAAAATATTAAGTGTTTATTACTACATGTATACGAGAAGTCATAGAAATAGATTACTATTCCCATCAAATATATATACAAGTGAACCACGAACGATAAAAGTATAGACGTCTGTATTTTATATAATAATATATATATATGTTTATATATATGATATATATATATATATATATATATATATATATATATATATATATATATATATATATATTATATATAGATATATATATATATAATATATATATATATATATATATATATATATATATATATATAGTATATATATATATATATATATATATATAAGTATATATGTATATAGTAATATATATATATATATATACTATATATATATATATATATACTCTACTATATATATATATATATTTATATATATATATATATATATATATATATATATATATATATATACTTATTAAGCCTGTGATCACTTGTATGTATATTGATGGCAGTTTTATTCTGCCTCATTTGGGAATTTGTATATAACAAATTATATCTTTCTATGGCATCTCGTATAAACTTCATCACATTGTGTAAATTTTTCCAGTTGATCAATAGATTAATTCCCCTCTAACTCATGTTACATTTCACAGAAAGTTTTATTCTCTTAATTACAAAACTTTTCACAGAAAGTTTTATTCTCTTAATTACAAAACTTTTCACAGAAAGTTTTATTCTCTCAATTACAAAAGTCACTAACAGCTATGGCAGCACGATTTATGTGTATACCTCCTAATTGCGTTTCCATTTTGGTCTGAAAAATGAAAAGTTTGTGTCGCAGGAGAGGCTCATCCTGAGGCTGGGGAAGACAGCAGTTGATGAAGTCATATTTCCCTCTCTATGTCAATTATCTTGGGCTTCTCATCACTTAGGTCCAGGATCATGTGGAAGAATCCGAGTTCGCCCCAGAAACCCCTTGATGTGCTCCCCAACATGTGTTGAGTTGGTCAAGGCTTCTGCAAGCATAGGGAGAACTTCGAGATCAGAAACTTTAATAGTGCTGTATGTGAGCTTTTTTTGTCTAGGCATCGAGCATGAGTGTGATTTTGGGGAAGAGGGTATCTGGCATTGGTCAAGGAAGTAGTGCATTAGGAACCTGTGCTGTTCCAGAGGCAGAATTATATGTGTATCCTGTGGATTTAGACTCAAAATTCGGTCACTGAAAAAGATATCAGACAGAGGTTTGTGTTATTTAAGTTCATCTGATCACAGTGTACCATACAGATGAAACTGCCTTCCAAACAGCAAAATCCTTCTCAGAAAACTAAAAAAAAAATAATAATAAAATAAAAAAAATGAAAAATTGCGGAAACATGATACATTTTCACGGATCTAGGACGTGATCAAAGGATTACAGAAGTCCCTAGACAGTATTAAAACTGCGGAAACAAATAACAATCTGGGATGCGATCAAATAAGTGCAGGAATCATTAGACAATCGCACAGCAAGCCACCAGCAACACCACGCCTTCGTGAGTCTCCCGACCCTATCTCTCCCCCGTCATGGATGATGATGATGAGAAAGATCATGAGGGGTCTGGTGGCTGGCAAACACAAGCAAGTAGGAAAAAGAAAAGAACCACTGGACCGAAGCCCAACTTTAGAAGCTATGTCATGTTGTGATTCACAATTTGTGCTCATCCGGGGAAGCTAGATGCCATAGTGGAAAGAGTCAAGTTTCTCACGGGCTCCGGCCCCCTCATCTCCCGCGAACTCAGATGCTTACAGGATTGCCTGCCTATTTCAACACCTCGATTCGATGTTCTTAAAGGCGAGAATTTCGTTCCTAATATAAAAGTCTCATGATATAATCTAACCCGGGACCAACCCCCCCAACTCCCCAGGGGAACTTACTGACACCCCAAGCAGGGTCACTTCCACTGCAAGTGCCAACCAACCTCCCATGGCGAGTGACCTCACCCCCCCACCCCCCCGGCTAACCCGCCATCTTACCAAATGATCAGCTCCATCTCCCATCTTCGTGAGTTGCCATGGATACATTAGATATAATCACTTGGAATATTTTTGGCATCAAGCGGAGCATTCCTCTCCTAAACATGTTCTGCATAAAAACTTCAAAGGCATAATTGCATTGCAAGAAACGCTCCTCTGGCCCCATGACTTTGTCATCTGCAATTCAGTACATGAAGGCTTCAGAGCTTTCTCGACCTCATTGATGCAAGTTACAGATCAAATTGTAGCTGGTCACCCAAATCGGGGCCTTTCTTTCCTGTGGCACAAATCATTAAACAATATGATAAATGTGATGACCTACAGAGTGATAGATTGCTGGGGCTTCAAGTGACAGTAGGGGACTCTAAGAGCCTAATAATTAACGTTTATATGCCCTGGGAAAATAACAATAATTTTTATCAATACTGCATGATCCTAGTTGAGTTTCATAGTATTATTCACAATTCTCCTGCTGATCATATTTGTATAATCAGGGACCTTCATTCTCACCCACCAAAACAATTTTATAACGGACTTACTCGCTTCTGTCAAAATCATGCTCTCCAAATTAGTGATGTATGCTCCTCCCTCCCTCCTCCTATTCCTATGCGCAAAATAGAACGAACACAATTACAGCCTCATGGCTGGACCATTGCATCATGCCTCCACAACTTCATGATTCTATTATGACCTGCAACATTTGCTACGATCACATCCCTTTACAGATGTCATTCAGTACCTCATCCCTCCCTACTGTGAACCCCATAACTGATTGCCCACCAGCTGTAAACTGGGATTTTACAAACAAACAGAAAACCAGATACTGTAGGGTGACCATGGGAACCAGGTTGCGGTTAATGGTTCAACCGGCAGACACATTACTTTGTACTAACACCAAATGTAAAAATGACCACCACAGGAAAGATCTAAGAGAATTCTATTCGAACATAATTTCCGCTATGCTTGCTTCCGACAGGGCTACCTTTAGATTTGATGTTGCTTAAGCACTGATTGCATTTTGACATCACCCGTAAACCATGCATCAAAAGAAACAGATATTTTTCTCACAATGCCCTATCTTGATATTATGACTAAAGACTTTCTATCTCTTGTATTTCCATTAACTACAAATAACTTCGTCTTTTTTTTCATTAACAATCATCCCATACGAGTTACAGTAACCCAACATAATCCCAATTTTCTCTTAACTTTTGGCTTGGTGTACTTAAAATAACTGTCATCCATCATTAATAGCGTATGCATTGTCCCTAAAAACCCATCTCTGCCAATTTGCTCCTTTATCATTTTAACCATTTTGTCTAAATAGACTGCAAATCACAGACTGCTTGTTGAGGCACCCTGACGTATCCCAACAGTCGATATAATCATAGCTGATTTCAACACTCATTGTACAAGCATTGATCTTATGTATGGCCATTAACATCATCTTTCCACAACCTTCCTCTTTGAGACACTCAATTAACTTATCTCCTGGTCGTATGCTTTACTAAAATTTACAAATAAAACATACAGTTTCTTTTTCTTGAAGAGTTCATAGTCCATCATAAGCCTTAAGGATAAGATTTGCTCAATACACCCTCTACCTTTTAGGCTCCCCCCAACCCTCGCTTTTATCTATACTAACCCACAGAATTAATTGTCTCAATAACAACGTATCATAAATTTTTGCCCAAGAGTTCATTATGTTGATGCCCCTATGATCCTCACAGTCCATTCTATTACCTGTTTTGAAGAGTAACCAACCTGTTACAGCACCAAGCAAAAGGATACGCAAAGTTACAAAATAAAAAGTTGAAATTGCCAAGGAAAAAAGTCAACCAAGTCAATGGCAATAGCGAAAATATACTTGGGCATACACCAACGTAGCTCTTCCCCTTATTCATGGTTTTCACTACCATATCTATCTCTTGATAAGTGAAAGGACTGTCGATTGTCTAATATAAGAATGATAGATGAGAAAGCTATATCAGGTGGTTGGTTATTGTTTACATAAGTGGGATCAGGGTTAAAAAGCCTCTCAAAATGTACCTTGAAGAGACCATCATCTGGCTGATTATTGTTATCATTATTTATTACATTCCCTTTCGAGTTAATTGATTTCCAAATAATTTCTGGATCATCCTTTTCATAGATCCTTTTCCACCTTGGGTAATTCTGGTCCCATTCTTTATGATCCTTCTCCCTCCCATTACGCAATTTACATTCTTTTGCCACCCTATTGACTATCATGGTGGCCGATTCCAATCCAGTACACACTGACTCCACATCAATTACATCCAAACTGGGATGTATTGCCTCCTCTATGGCTATTTTAAATCTATTTACATCTACTTGCTTGTAAGCAATGTCCTTCATTATGCAACTGTGATCTGAATAACTTGAGCTGGAGTGAGATCTGCCCCAATCTTTTGCATACTCAGTTAATACAGATAGGGCCACATCCTGCACACGAGTGAGATCAAGCCTCACCATCATCGAGGTTGTCGCCCAGGTTGGAACGAGTCCTCTGCAGCGGCCCATGGGTCTGGTAGCATGTAACTTCCTGTTGTACCTGGTGGTGAACAAGTCTATGACCAGTCGCCACCACAGGTTGAACAGCCTTTCTGTTATGTCTGGGTATGGGGACCACTCGGTCCCTATCACTTGATTCTAGCAACTGATTTTGTCAGTCACTACGTTCCTCTTGCCTGGAATGTACCTGGCCGATGGCCCACTCATGCACCTGCATTGTCAACTGGTGGAGTGAGAGTGTCGTGAGACTCTCTGCTTGTTGACATATGCCACTAACCGATCACTCAATCCTGAAACTCTTTGAGGACCAAGAAGGATACCTTGAGTTCCAGAATGTTGATGTGAAGGTGCATGTCGTGATGATTCCACACTCCTGCAGTCAGCGGCTCCTCCAGGTGTGTGCCCCATACCTCTGTTGATGCATCCGAGAACAGAAGCATGTCCGGACGGGGAGTAAGATGATCTACTCCTATTAAGAGGTTCCTGTCGTCTAGCCACCTGTCTAAATCTTCTCTCACCTCCTGCGAGAGGGGGATGAGAAAGGACTGAGGGTCTCAGACTGTGACCAAACCTCCCTCAGTCTCCACTGGAGGCTGAAGGTGAAGCCGCCCCTGAGGTACCCGCTTCTTCAAGGACAACAGGTGACTGTTCATGATTTGCCAATTCCGAGCTGACTGTTCCTGTCAAGACAGGAACTGTTGCCCTGCCTTCCTGAACCTTTTGATATGAGAGTCTGAGAGGTAGACCCTTGCTGCTACCATATCTATCAGCATGCCCAGATACTTTATCCTCTACTTGGGCTCAAGACTGGACTTCTTGAGATTTATCACCATCCCTAGATCGTGACAATAATCGAGGAGGCAATTTCTGTCCTGTAGCAACAGCGAGCAAGAGCTCACCAGGGCAAACCAGTCGTTGAGATACCTCAACAGACGTATCCCATGTGAATGTGCCCAAGCTGACACTAGGGTGAACGCTTTCGTGAATACCTGGGGAGCGGTAAGGAGCCCAAAACAGAGTGCCTTGAATTGGTACACAGACTCTCCTACGACAAAGCGAAGGTACTTGCGAGAAGATTGATGGATGGGTATCTAGAAATACGCATCCTTCAGATCCACCATAAGCATGAGGTCATTCTCCCTGATGGAGGCAAATACAGAGTGCGCCATCTCCATCGTGAACTGAATCTGGTGAACAAATCGGTTCAGGGAAGAGAGGTCTATGACCAGTCTCCAGCCGCCCGCCTGCCCCCCCCCCCGCCCCAAAGTCTTCTCTACGAGAAAGACGTGGCTGTAAAACCCTGGAGACTGGTCCGACACAACTTCCACAGAGCCCTTGCTCAGCATTTCCTACACTTCTTGCTTTAATGCTAGGTCCCTCTGAGAACCGTAGATGTATGTCTAGAGAAAGACCGGAAAGATGGTGAGAGGTGGCTGAGACTTGAAGGGAAGTAGATATCCCTCCCTAGGGGCATCTACTATCCAGGTCTCGGCTCCATATCACTGCCATGTTGCCCAATGGCTCGATAGGTACCCCCACCACCAATGGCAGCAGCTGGAGAGGAATGCCGCCCCTAGCGTTTCCCCTTCTTTCCCTTGCTTTCCTTTCCAGCTTTATGGAGAAAGTAGAAGACTAGGTACTTCCAAGGGTGCCCTTCGAAGTCTGAGACTTCCTTGGGGCTGAAGAAGAGCTGACTAGACTCAAAGATCTAATTGCAGTGAAGCACGAACACCTAGAGGTCTTTTCCACTGCCTGTTGGACAAGGCAGTCACTTTCTTCTGCTCGTCGCTTGTCTACTGCAGCATCTACCTGCTCTGTAGAGAAGAGAGAGGTAGAACCCAGCAACAGTCTGTTCCTCAAGGTCAGAACCAACTCAGGACCAACAGACCTGGCAATCCGAGAGAGGACAGCATTCCTTCTCTTCAGCACCAGGTTCGCCATCTGGCGGGTGAGGTAGGAAATAGCCCTACGTCCAGACTGGCGCAGCCTCATGAAGGCTGATTCCTCTCCAGGAACAATGGGCCCTGAGGAGGCAGCAACCCTAGATACTGTGAATTACCACAGATCTAGCCAGGAGACTGCCTGGAGAGCTGCTATGGTGGTAATTTCCAGGTTCGCTGCCTCCTGTTGAGAGAGAGAAAGAGACTCTGAAGTGAGGTACTGCAGCAAAAGACCTGAGCTTAGTTGAACTAAGTTTGGGTCAACCTGCTTACTTGGTAAATACCTCTCTGAGGGCATATAGTAGTGCCTCTGGTGAGGCAGAGGGGGAAGCACCTTGCCTGAATGAGTAGACCGAAGTGAATTCTCTTGTCCTGAGACAAGATTATTCACCTGGTCCAATACATCGTCAGCAAGAGACTACCATGTCAGCCCTGACAAAACCTTAGGTTCCTTCTTAGGACCCCAAAAGGATTTGAGGCACAAAGGGCGATCAACCAAAGAGGCCACGGTTGCTTCCACGAGATTGTTATGCTGATGACAAATCAGCGCTATGATCTTGCCAAAAGTCCTCTGTATCTTGGGGGTGTCCGCATCTCTAGGCAAAGGACCCTCAGTCCTTCAAGAGAGCGGTCCTCATGATCAACTCTCCCTGCAGGAGGGAGAAACTCACCAGACCGCGTCGACCCATCCTGAACAGCATGGGCGTGTGTCCGGTGTGATCCTAAGACCGCTAAAGGAACATAGGTCCTTGCTACTGAACTCTGGGGAGAGCCTTCCACAGAGTTCCTCCTATTTGCCTCGCCCCTCCCGGTAAAACCCCAGGACGTAGAGGGAACAAGAGAGGAGGATTAGATGCTCTTGCTCTCCCTTCTGGCAGAACCAGCAGGAGGAGCAAGTTGTGAGCGATCATCAACCAGCAGTGGTGATGGCAACACGAGTCTAGGAGAGCGTTTTCACCTTGGTGAAACACTTCTCGAGCAGTGTAGAGGTTCTTGTCCCCCAGCTGGAGCGCTCACTTCCACCAAACTGGTTCGTTTATGCAAACTTGAGCAATAGTCGGGTAGAGTCGAGCAAGCCACTGGCTGGCGAGAACTTGCACTATCCTCACAATGCTTCCCAGTTTTCATCAAGGCCAAAAGCGTGCATGAAGAAGACTGCACTGGAGACCTCTTCTTAGCCTCACTCTATGCCTTGTCTCGCAAGACAGCGACATCCTTTCTGGTATCTGCAGAAGTACTAGGGCTAGTAGTACTCACAGGCAGGGACGAGTCACTTGCATGACTTGAACCTTTCTCTTGCCCTGTCCCAGAATCGGGACAGTGAAATGTCTCTCCTGCACTGATCTTGGATGTTTGAATATTTCCCTAGCCTAATCTTTCCTAGCAACAATCATGCAATCTACCCACCTGTTCACGTTCCTTGGTCCCAGTATAATCCAACTTAAGACTTTAAACAACATCACAACATGGCTTACAACACAAATTTCTATAAGACAGAGAGATCTCTCCTACAATATCAAAGACCAGATCCATGCCTCCTCTTCTCCTCTCTCTATTTATGTTTACATTTCCACCCATGCCGCCACCATCTTGTCTTCTATGACATCACAACACAACTAATATGCATCAAGACAGTTTCTAAACTCAAACACATGTTTCCCATACATTGAACAATGCCCACATTTCACCAATACAGAAAATTAAAATAAACCAACCCTGATTACACTGATATATAATCACACTTATCGCTTTCTCCGTCCCCTTCCTCTTCCTGACCTAATCCCCTCTAATTTCCTTTATTCTCCAACTCTTTGCCCTGTACATAATTTCAATTATTTTCCCCTGAAACTCTCTTTAATTAATACATCAGCTATTTGATCTTTTCCTTTTATCCATCTCACCTCCTTTATTTCCCCAGATTCTATTGTTTCTATTAACACTGGATATCTATTTTTAATCTCTTACTACTTACACCAGTACTCAATTTTATTGCAATCATTAGTTTTATTATCAGCATTAACGAATGCTTCTAATTTTCTCCCTCCTACTATCTCTTCCCACAATTGTTTGAAATATATCAATCCTTCATTGGCTTCCCCCACACTGAGAGCTTCTGCTTCAATGGTGGATTTTGCTACGCTCCGGGATTTTCTAGACTTCCACCATATGGGACTTTTCCTCTTACCATCTGTCAAGGATATAACATAACCCAATTGAGTATAACCATCTTCAATATTCCCAAATGAAGCATCTGCATAGGCTTCCCAATAAATCTTTTCTTCTTCCAGCTCACTTATTATAACTTCTCCCATTGTGTTCTTAGTTTTTCTCACAATTTTAGTAAACTTTTTCATATCTTGGGTCGCTTTTTCTTAAAAGCTTTACTTCATTCACTAGCATCATATATTTCTGGCATGGTGTATAGCAATACCCAATTCAACTGTCCTAACACTGATCTATATTCTGTTAACTCCTTTAGTCCAAACATTCTATTACCTGTAAATCTCTAGCTTCTAGTTCTCTTGTAAAATTTATATATGTACTACTGCCATTGATTAAGACAAAATCTATTTTCCTTATGCTCTACTGTTACTTCTATATAATTATGTACGTACTTACAACTTTTACTTTCTTGTTCTCCTACTTGCAATTTCCTAATGATTTCCTTTAAAAATCCTCCAGTTCCTCCGTAGCAAAAATCATCTACATGTGTTGCCTACACAAAATACCATTAATTTATTCTTTTCTTCAAAAGAATATATTAGGTTCTAGTCTACCTCTCTCACCTTCAAGCTCCTCCACTACTTTCACCACCTTACAATACCATGCTTTTGCTGCTTCCTTGAGCTCAAAAAGTTTTCTTCAATTTCCATAATCCACTCCAACCATCTTCCCTAGGTGGTTTTAAATATATTTGTCTTTGTAATTCGTCACCTTGTAAATATGCAGTTTTTACATCTAATGTATATCAATTCCAATTTAGTAGCGTCTTTTTTTTTTCCTTTCCCCTCCTTTTACCTTTTCTCTTAACTTTACCTTCATTTCCCCTAATACTACTATTATAACACAATTTTCTTTCAAATTTATGGTCATACCCATTCAACTCATGGTTTTCTTACCTATTAGTCACGGTACATCACCCTGGAAAATTTCTGTCTTCAAATAAAACTTTTTATTTTTCAATATCTCTGGTATTTCCATTGTGAGGACTAGACAGAGTGGCAGGTATCTGGGTGCTGATGCTTCATGATGTTGTTTTTGATTAAGCTGACCTTGTGTCAACACAGGCTCTTGCTCACCGAGCAGCCCGTAATATGCTTTATGATAGATGAGCGAGGTTGACATAGACAAGTGCAGACGGATATGTAGTACCTGAGCCGGGTCTACAGAGATAGAGAATTTGTGTTTCTTTACCAACACTTATACATAAATAACTACAGACGCAGTCTGCGTACATTCATGAATAATATATCGGCGGACAGGCCGGAGAATTCTACAGAAGATTATATACATTGGAACTTAGCAAGTCGTTGTAGTGAAATAAAAATAGTGAAGGACGTTGTCCTTACAAATACAACCCATCCCCCCCCCCCCCCCAACAAGATAATTATTATGGAATAATGATTGGATGATAAAGTACCATAAAACGTCTCGGAGGCAGGGGTTGATCCTGTGTCCTTGTGATCACTTGTTGTGAAGCATCATCGACTGCTGAGTCCTTCGGCGGGCCGCGCAGGCCTACAGGTGTGGCAGCAATGTCAGGCAGGCCGAGTAGGCCTACAGGTGCGGAAGTGATGTTGGGTGGGCCGAGCAGGCACCCAGGTGCGGCAGCAGTGTCGGGGGGGCCGAGGAGGCCTGCAAGTACGGCAGCGGCGTCCGGCGGGCCGAGGATGAATCTAGCATCCCCCGATTGAGGCAAAGGGGCCCACGACGTCAATATGGATGTGTTCGAACCACTGCCTGATTCTATGTGCCTGCTGACCAGCACCCAGGTACCCATCCTCATAACTTGTCTCACATCAAAACGTGAATTAAGTGCCGTATTTAGTCCATTAGTGGTGTTGGGTTCGTCAGAGTAAAGACTATACTCGGTTTTTTTCCATCTGTCCACCCGCCTGTGGTGTTTGCGTATGGTAACACTGCGTCCCAGGCTTTAGATAGTTATGCTATGTGTAAGTTTTAGGTAAATGAAAGGATTTCTGAGCGTACATTTGCAACTGAAAAGTGTTTTAACAATTTACTGTATGCAAATTACACTGTTAATATTCGAAATAGGGTTATTATTATTGTTGAATGTAAGCTGAATGTAACTATCTAAAGCCCGGGATGCAGTGTTACCATACGCAAACACCACACGCTGGTGGACAGATGGATAAAACTGAGTATAGTCATCATGTGGGTCCGCTAACAAACTGTTCAAATGATGCCAGAACACACCTGGGTATGGTGTCCCGTAGTAAGTTCGTTAGTGGAGTCTGTGTCGACCATGGAAAGGAGCTTTCAGAGACCTAGACTGTAACGCCATGTGGTTCCGTTAAAGGTTCTCTGAAGGTGGGCGGCCATAGTGAGTCCGTTAATGGCAGGAGCCAAAACCGCTGAGTCACCATCCAATGCGGGAGGTCACCAGTTGTGAGGACTAGACGGAGAGGCAGGTATCTGGGTACTGATGCTTTATTACAGTGTTGTTTTAGATTTAGCTGGCCTTATGCCAGCACGGGTTCTTGCTCCTAGAGCAACCCGTATGCTTTATTACAGATGAGTTGGGTTAACATAGACAGGTGCGGACGGATATGTAGTACCTGAGTCGGGTCTAAAGAGATATGACGTCTTGCGTAATAATCCTGAGTTATTATAGTATACGACTCTTTAGTGGGTTTGTTTTTTCGGCGGCAGCTAAGGCTGTCGAGGATCACCAAGACGACGATGGCGACGAGGTAACCCGCCCTCCCTCGACAAAGAAATCTTCCGAAAAGTGCAGAAAAAGAGGAAGAAAGCTCTGCAAAAAATCATTGAGGTCCCTGGCCCATCAACATCCCGAATACGACCTCTAATATGGATTTCCCGTCCTTACCGAAGTTCAAAGCAGTCCCTACGCAAGGCCAGACGTCAGACGCAGCTGTGTTGGCTTTAGAACAGAAACACCTGGAAGCAAAACTTCAAGCCAGGCCCAATCTAAAACAGGAATTCATCCATTCCCCGAAAGACCAACGTGCTGCTAAGCTGCTGAAAAACAACCCCTCATACCTTCTGCTAGATCCTGCTGAGGAAGTAACAAAGGGGATGATTTGCAAAGTCCCCAAGTTCGTTACTACTGAACGTATTTTGCAAGTGCCGAACGTCGTGACTGCGACAAGATGTACCGTAAAGAAAGAAAAGGAAAAGAAAGAAGACATGGGAAACATACCAGCTTTTATAGATCTTGGGATCCTTGGAAAATACCGCACAGAGGCCTTGATTCCTGAACCTTTGAGGTGTTTTAAGTGCCAGAGGTTTGGTCACCACAAGAGGGAGTGCACAGCCCACCATGTCTGTGGGATATGTAGCCAGTGACACAAGACTGAAGTATGCCTTGAGAAGTTTAAGGCAAAGGGCCACACTGTAGCCCAATGCCCAAACTGCAAACAGCCACACCATGCATGGTTCAAGGGATGTCGTCAGACTGGAGATTTGGAGGATGAAGGGCATCCCCCCACTGCCAGCAAGACCTCAAGTACGCCAGCCATCGCCGCTAAGAAGACCTCCAAACAAGCCCAGAATCGACCCGAGGACGAATCTGCCTCCTCCACCTCAAACTCGTCAACCTTCCTCTTCACGGCCTCCTCAATCCCGGCATTATATTCCCAACCCCTCATCCTTTCCTTACCTCGACGTTCCTGCTCCCCAACCTCCTCCAACCCCTAAAATCACCCCTCCGACCCCTAAGGTTATTCCCACGACCCCTGAACAAACTTCCCCTACCCCTAAGCATATTTTCCCAACCCCTAAGTTCATTCCCTAACCCCCACACCACCAGTAGTACCTGTTTTGCGAGTCGAAACAGGAACCCAGACTGAAGAATCGCCAGCTGAAGAAGACATGCAAACTGAAACACCAACAGACACTCCTGTTTTCGCGTAAGCAGGAACTCAAACAGAAGAGGTCCCAGTCCCACGGAGGGACATTAAAACCCAGACGTATAAGCGGTATCTGAGTGCTGATGGACACACTCAGACAGATGTCATTCTTGTGGGAGAGTCCAAGATAAGTAAGTTCCTGCTCACCTACGAAGAATTTTATGCATTTATATATAAAGCTGCTTACTGTCCTTTTGGACAGGAAGAGGAAACATTAGCCGCACTCATCCATGAAGTCCATGATATAGAGATTCGTCTCCCAGACGATATCCTAGCACTGATATACCGCTACAGTACCAGAGCCACCTGTAATTAGTTGTTAACTATTTGGTTGGCAACTATCCACTTTTTCTACTACTAAACAACCTTCCTTTCCCCTCAGTTTTCGCCCGCCTCACGTATAACGACCTAAATTTTTCAACTATCACTCAAACTACCCCTTAAGCTGTTACTAACCTCCATTTTGCTGTTTCTAAAACTTAATTTTTCGTTTTTCTTTCATCGATCTCTACCACTAACGATCGGTGCTTTTAATTTCTATCTTCGAGTAATGAAAAATGGTACTTGAACTCAATAGAGTTTTGCTTTTTCCCGTTTTTCTACAACGATAACTTTTACAATTTCCTTACTGGCTATCTCTGACTCGCCAGGACTCGCTGCTATCGATCTTTTTCTACCACTGATGAGTACCTTGGGGTTTAAGGGGGTTTGTAACCTTGCCTTTTCACCTTTCATTTCACTTTTTAAAATCATACCATTTCACCTGCATATCCCGTTATCAAAATAAAGGCTCACCACATCCTAAGACTCACCTTTCCACCTGCAAAATATTCAGCATGACGTACGGGCTGCTCTATGAGGAAAAGCCTGTGCTGACAAAAGGCCAGCTTAATCTCCAATAACAACAACAAGAGATCCAAGCGCGCAGATAGAGAATTTGTTTCTTTACTAACACTTATACATAAATAACTACAGACGAGGACGTTGTCCTTACATCATTACTCCTTTTGACCTATATGATTACTCATCGAAATTAAATACATACTTTATTAGACTCTGTCCAGGTATTCTTCTCAACTCTTCCTGACTCAAACCCATGACAATGCATGATAGTCACAATTCCCCACAAACTGTTGATTTACATTGTCTAAAATTGCATCAACCTCTTCCCAAAACTTCCTCTATTTTACCAACTTCTCCTATATAAACTTCTAGCAGTTTCTGTTTTCTGCTTATTGTCTTCTTGTTTTGTTTCTGTTTTCTTCCTATTTTGAAAATTCTGAGAACAATTCCCTAGAATCAGAGGCAGAAGCACGAAACGAAGTCTGCGCTCCTGTGGCTCCCACAACGCTAGACCCTGGGTTAAGCGTTACGGTTCCTACTCCTGAAGGAACAGGCGAGCCAACAAGAGAACCAACTGCTTCCTCAGTGGGAGGAGGCAGACCCTTCAGTCCCATGACGGGACAAGAGGCTACCTTCCTCTTCTTAGACCATGAAGTCTTCGAAGAGGGAGGTGAGGAGGCAACAGAAGACGATGACACCTGATGAGACCTCTTCTTCGTCATCACCGACACTACCAATGGAGATAGTGTCAAAGCAGGAGCAGGCGGAGGTGACACCTCAAATCCAGGAGGAAGAGTCACAGATGTAACAGGGCTGGCAGATGAGGGTGAGTGCTCATCACCACCAAAGGAGTCACTTTGGTGGGGTGATGACCAAATACCGTCAGCACCGTGGCAAACCTGTGTTTTCATAGTGGCTGTAGTGCAGATTTCTTTAAGCGGGCCAACAACCCACTAACAGAAGGAGGCCCTGTTAGACCAAAGGAGGCCCATGCCTGCTCCAGCCCTGACTTGACACCTGTGGAAGCAAAGTCTGGTTAAGGGGAGGAGTCCCCCCTTGCTCCACAGGAGATAATTCCCCTTTAAAGCAAAAGGATGCCCTCAGAGGAGTGTTGTCCTGGTCACCTTCACCCCTCAAACCCCATTCTTCCTCCTCCCACTAGTTGGAAGAGGAATGCGAAAGCGAGCCCCGAAAGAGAAACAGCAAGTACGGGAAGCTTGCCGGGAGAGAAAAGATGATGAAGGGTCAGCAACCAGAGGCGTTGTCGGGGGGGGAGTTACCCTCAGACGAAGCCTTGGGAACCTACCTCCAGCAGCTCAGGAGACCATTCACAATACTCAGAACAAGTATTATCCTTAGAGCACTCACGCCCTCTACAATGTGTGCAAAGGGCAAGACAGTCTCCTTCAACAAATGATCTAGTTTCCAAGTTTCTTGCTGCCAACTCCCAAGCACATTCACTGGGAGAAGGTGGCCTTCTTGGGTAGAATTGGTTTGTGGGGGTGCATGATTATCATCAATATAATAACGGACAAACAGCACCATATACACAGAAACAAGAAAAGATACCATCATAAAGGTAGAAAGCACAGCAAATACAGTCAGGTAGAGATTAGTGAAAACGTGTTTCCAGACGACAGCCGAAAGCAAAATGAAATTTTCATTATTAAAATGAAGTTTTATTGTATACTTACCGAACAATTATACAGCCGTGATTTCCACGAGCGGTAGGATACTAAATTCAAATTTAGCGCGTAGGCGTCGCCAACACTGGTGGTGATGACGTCATCTCCCTCCACTCGCGGGAGAACCAGGTACAACTGCCCAGGTGAATCCAATTCTTTCTGCCCGTCCGTCCACCTAAGGGGAGGAGGGTGGGTATAATCATAATTGTTCGGTAAGTATACAATAAAACTTCATTTTAATAATGAAAATTTCATTTTTATTGTAGTGTCTTACCGAACAATTATACAGCTGATTACACATTTATGAGAAGGTGGGATTTAATGGACCACTAGTATTTCTAAATGGTTACATTTATTACAATACCAGTAAACACTCAAGGTGTCTGTTGTACCTTACCTTGTAAGAGAGCTACAGCAGACTGTTACTGCCTCTGGTCGGTGCTCTTCTTACTATTGTAGAGGAAATGACAATTTGTCCAAAATTGCATTTTTCCTAACTATACAAACCTGAGGTCCTTTTACACATAGCCCCACCTCATGCCACCCCTCACTCTGCAGTTTTTGCTTGGGCCAAAAGCAAAAGTGATTTGTTTACCTCCCAGTCGCGCGCGCGCGCCTGTCGGACAAGCAGTTAACTACCGAACCCCTTGTTCGAAAGCTTACGACCTATCCAGCTGCCGCTAGTACCTTCCTATTGTAAAAGGACCTCAGGTTTGTATAGTTAGGAAAAATGCAATTTTGGACAAATTGTCATTTGTTCCGACACGGCATACAAACCTTCGGTCCTTTTACAATAGGAAGACTCACTTCTTGGTGGGAGGAATCTGAGTCTTTTGTGAACAGACTGGTGTTCGCCCAACCTTGGAAGTCTCCCTGGTCGTAAGAGCGAGGGAGGGATCCAAGCCTCTGTCCGATTGATCGGGGTGTGCACCGCAGGATCAATGGTCAGACCTCTGGACCGAGTACTAAGAGAGAGGCAAGCGTATCTCTTCGTACCAGCAATGTAAGAACTTGTTCCTGTACAGGAGCAAATATAAAGTCATGGGTTTGACTCTTGTAGGCATCCACTTCCCCCCCCTTGTAGGAGGAAGTGGTGGATATTCTGCTCCTATCCCTAGTGAAAGGGATAGGATGGGGCTCTGTCATATAGCTCACCTGCATCTCGTCCTCATCCAGCGTAGTGACGACCGTGGCCCTCTGCCCACAGGTAGAGGAGGAGGAAAAGACGGGAAGAGGGAGCCAGTCACTCACTCATTCACACATCCATCCACACAGTCACACCAGGACTCGATGCTGTTTCAGCCTGCGAGGGTCTGGGTTTGCTACACAACTTGTTGAGCAGCCACCACGGGTCCCAAGGAAAAGGTATCCAAGGACCTGTGGGCAATATCCCGAAGGTAGAAGGCGTAAAGGTAGTCTGGTTAGACCAGACCCCTGCCTTCAGGACCTGCGCCACGGAGAAGTTCTTACGAAACGCCAACGAGGGGCCAATACTTCTGACTTCGTGAGCTCTCGGACGGGACGTACGGATGTCGTCACTATCATCAGCCTCATACGCCCTCCTGATGACCTCACGCAGCCAGAATGAAAGAGTGTTCTTGTACTTCTTTCTTGGTTACCCCGGTGCTAACGAAGAGGCGTCGACACTCAGGCCTGAGGTGTCGAGTTTTCTTCAGATAGCGCCGTAGCGCCCTCACAGGACAAAGCAGCATCTCATCCGCATCATTATCGGTGAAGTCCATTAGGGAGGGAATCGTGAAGGACTCGAACCTGTCGTCAGGGACCGACGGTTTCTGAGTCTTCGCAACGAAGTTCGGGACGAAATCGAGCGTCACAGATCCCCATCCCCTGGAGTGTCGTACATCATAGGAAAGACCATGAAGTTCCCCTACTCTCTTCGCCGATGCCAGGGCCAGCAAGAAGAGGGTCTTGAGGGTCAGATCCCTGTCTGACGACTCTCGGAGTGGCTCGAACGGCGTTCGAGTCAAACTCCTAAGGACGAGAGTCACATCCCACGCAGGGGGCCTGAGTTCCCTAGGTGGGCAAGACCTTTCAAAGCTCCTCATAAGCAAGGAGATCTCGAACGAGTTCGAGATGTCCAATCCCCTCAGTTTCAGAACGAGAGCCAGGGCGGCTCTGTATCCTTTGACTGTGGGGACTGAGAGGAGCTTCTCTCGGCGAAGAAAAACGAGGAAATCCGCTACCTGCTGAAGAGTGGCTCTGAGAGGAGATAGACCCCGTCTACGACACCAACCACAGAAGACGGCCCATTTCCCCTGGTACACAGCTGCAGAGGACTGACGGACGTTTCCAGCCATCTCTGTTGCTGCGCTACGAGAAAAGCCTCTCGTTCGCAAGAGATGGTGGATAACAGCCAGCCGTGAAGACGTAGGGACTGGACTGCTCGGTGGTACCGCTCGACGTGTGGCTGGGCGAGAAGGTTGTGCCAAGGGGGAATCTCTCTCGGTTCTCCTGCGAGAAGAGCCAGCAGGTCCGGATACCAAATGGCCTGTGGCCATTTGGGAGCCACCAGGATCATCCTGAGATTCGGGGTGACCAGTGCTCGACTGATCACCTTGCGAATCAGGCTGAACGGGGGAAAGGCATAGACGAAGAGGTTGTCCCACGGGTGTTGAAGAGCGTCCTCTGCAGCTGCCCATGGGTCCGGCACGGCCGAGAAGAACACCTGGAGCTTCCTGTTGTGCCGGGTGGCGAACAGATCCACGACTGGTCGCCCCCACAGGTCGAAGAGCCTTTCCGCCACGTCCTGGTGTAGAGACCCTCCGGTCCCTATCACCTGATCCCGACGGCTGAGCGTGTCTGCTACTACATTCCTCTTCCCTGGAATGTAGCGTGCCGACAGCTCTATTGAGTGTGCCTCGCCCACTCGTGCACCTGCCGAGTCAACTGGTACAACGGGAGAGACACTAGCCCCCCTGTTTGTTGACGTAGGCCACTACCGTGGTGTTGTCGCACATCAACACCACTGAGTGTCCCATCAAGCGGTCCTGGAACTCTTGGAGAGCGAGGAACGCTGCCTTGAGTTCCAGTACATTGATGTGAAGGTGCTTGTCGTTCTCGTCCCACACTCCTGAAGTCAGCAACTCCTCCAGGTGTGCGCCCCATCCCTCGGTCGATGCGTCTGAGAACAGCTGCATGTCCGGGGGGGGAGTGCGCAGAGGCACTCCTCTTAAGAGGTTCCTGTCGTCCAGCCACCAGGCTAGGTCCTGCCTCACCTCCGGTGTCAGTGACACTGGAAAGCTTGGGGGATCCGTCGCCTGTGACCAACTCTCCTTTAGTCTCCACTGAAGAGACCGCAGGTGAAGACGCCCGTGAGGGACTAACTTCTCGAGTGACGACAGGTGTCCGATCACGACTTGCCATCGCTGAGCTACCTGTTCCTGCCGAGACAGGAACTGGTTGGCTGCCTCCCTGAATCTGCTGATCCGCGAGTCTGCGGGGAAGACTCGCCCTGCTACCGTGTCGATCAGCATACCCAGGTACTTCATCCTCTGCTTGGGCTCGAGATCGGACTTTTCGAAGTTCACAACGATCCCCAGATCGCGACAGAACTCGAGCAGTCGATCCCTGTCCTGTAGCAACTGCGAGCGGGAGCTCGCCAGGACTAACCAATCGTCGAGATACCTCATCAGACGTATCCCGTGCGAATGGGCCCAAGCAGACACCAGAGTGAACACTCGCGTGAACACCTGTGGGGCGGTTGAGAGACCGAAGCAAAGTGCCCTGAACTGGTACACCGTCCCGTCGAGGATGAGCGGAGGTACTTTCTGGAGGACTGATGAATGGGTATTTGGAAATACGCATCCTTCAAGTCCACTGAAAGCATGAAATCGTTCTCCCTGATGGAGTCGAGCACTGAACGTGCCGTCTCCATCGTGAACCGGGTCTGGCGAACAAACCGGTTCAGAGGAGAGAGATCTATCACCGGGCGCCAGCCTCCCGTAGACTTTTCCACCAGGAAGAGTCGACTGTAAAAGCCCGGTGACTGATCCGTGACGATTTCTACAGCTCTCTTGCTCAGCATGGTCTTGATCTCCTGTCTCAATGCTACGTCCTTCGAAGACCCTGGAACGTACGACTGCTGTTGGACCGGGTTGGAGGTGAGGGGTGGCCGAGATTCGAAGGGTAATAGATATCCCTCCCGAAGGACATCTACAATCCAGGTCTCGGCGCCGTAGCGCTGCCAAGTTGCCCAATGGCTGGCCAGGCACCCCCCCACTTCCGGCAGCAGGTGAGGGGGAACGCCGTCCCTAGCGTTTCCCCCCTTTCTTCGACTCCTTCCAGAGCCTCCACGGGAGGAGGAGGGCTGGGAGGAGGGCTGGTTACGGCTCCCCTTTGTAGAAGTCGAAGAAGACAGAGTCTTTCCCCGGGGCTTCGACGCAGCTACCGTCTTAGCCACCGAGGAAGCGCTAGCCGAGCTCTTAGACTTGGCCGCAGTCCGAGGCTGCCCAGAAGCCTTCGAGACTGCCTGGTGAACCAGACGGTCACTGTCGTCAGTGCGCCGTCTGTCCACCGCAGCGTCCACCATCTCTCCTGGGAAGAGAGACGTGGAACTCCGTAAAGGTCCGTTGCGAAGTCCCAACGCCGCTTCATGCCCGGCCGCCCCTGGAAACCCGAGTAAGGACAGCGTCCCTACGTCGGAGAACCAGGTTGGCCCACAGGTTCACCGTCTGGTGGGCAAGGAAGGAGATGGCTCTTCCCCCAGACTGGCAAAGTCTCCTAAAGGCCGAGTCATCTTCGGGAGAAATTCCCCCGGAGTTGGCTGCGACCTTAGATACTGTGAGGGACCACAGATCTAACCAGGAGACGGCCTGGAAAGCTGCCATGGCAGTAGATTCCAGGCCGAGTGCCTCTTGCTGCGAGAACCATAGGTTCTCGGACAGGAGCTGCTGCAGAGACACACCCGGAGTCAGCCTGGCTAACTCCGGGTTCACCTGTTTGGGCGGCATCGGGTCCTCAGATGGCACGTAAAAACGCCGCTGTCGCAGCAGAGGAGGTGGAAGCAGCTTGCTCGACCTGCCAGACTTGAGAGAACCGTCTTGACCGGAGACAAGCGATTCTACCTGGTCCAGCACTGAGTCGGCAAGCTCGGAACGCGGCAAACCCACCGTCGGTCTGGGTTCCCTCTTCGGGCCCCAGAACAACTCGAGCCGGGACGTGGGCTCGGATGGTGGGAGCGGCGATCCTTCCGCGAGGTCGTTGTGCTGACGAATCAGCGCAATAACCTCGGCAAAGTTCCTCTGGATCTCAGGAGTGACTGCGTCCTGCGGAGTCGGACCATCCAGTCCCTCAAACAGGAGCATCTCCCGAGACCCTCCTCCCTCGAGGGGAGGAACAGCGACAGACCCCTCTCGGTCTCCTCCAGCCACTTGTGCATACGACCTGGCTGGTCCGAGAACCGTGCCTGGTACGTAGGACGACGTGGTGGGATCCTGAGGGGCGCACCCCTCATCGATCACCTTCCTCAATACCTCGCCCCTCCCGGTGTAACCCGAGGAGGTTGAAGGTATGGGAGAGGCAGACCTGACGCTCCCTCCTCGCTCGCTGGCAGAACCAGTGGGCTTGGAAGACTGCAGGCGATCGTCAACCCGCGGTGGCGATCGAGCTGCAGGCCTAGTCGAGCCGTCTCGCTGTGGAGAACGGCTGGACCGAGAACAGCGGCCCCGGTCTCGTGTGTCAGAGGAGCTGGTGCTGGTTGCCGTACCCGATCGCTCTCTGTGAGAGTGACGGTCAGGCGACCGGCGAGCTCCACTGTCACGGTGAGACCGGTGCGTATCCTCACGGCGCGTCACGTCGCTGGTACCAGCCGTGGCTGGCGCCGGCGAACGGGGGGACCTCTTCCCAGCCTCAGCCCGTGGCCGGTCATGGACCGTCACGTCCGCCCGGGTAGCCAGCTGCTCGCCGCGAGAGCGAGAGCTGGTCTGGTGAGAGTCGCGTGAGCGGCTGTCACCAGTCTTCCGCTCCGTGCCGTGAACCTGACGCTGAGCTGGCTCAGAGGTCTGGTTCCTAGCTGCACGGTCGCTGGTAGGCGACCGTACACTCGGTACCTCTCGCGAACGAGAGGCCGAGACGGATCCTGCTGCCGTGGTCGAACCACTAACAGCAGGTGAGGAAGTGCCGGTGTTAGCCGGCACTCCTCTGGTCCCCGTAGTCTTCTTCCTTGCGGAAGAAGAGACGGGTCCTGCCCCCGAAGGAGCAGGGTGACCAGCGGAAGAACCCCCCGTCTCACCAGAGCGAGACGGGCCCTTAGAAGTTCCCGAAGGAGACTTCTTAGGGGGGGGGGAGGCGACCTTCTTCTTCTTAGGCGGGGAGCCTTAGAAGAAGAAGGGGAAGAGGCGGCAGACGACGACGACGACGAAGAAGACGATGAAGACGACGACGACATCTTCCTCCTCTTCTTCTTCTTCTTCGTCAACCTCCTCAGGACCGATGTCAGATCTGTCATCCAGAGCGGAGCCGGGGCTGCTGTTGCCGAAGCAACAGGGCCCGGACGCACTTGTCCGAACAGATCAGCATCGGGAGCAGCGGTGCCAGGAACAGGAACAACGTCAGCAGGTGCAGGCATCACAGGAACAGCAGTGGAGACGGCAGGAGCAGGTACTGGAACGGCAGCAGTGGTCGGTAACGTCACGTCCGTGAACAGCGGCTGGGTAGGTACGGCAGGTACGGCAGGCTGTACAGGCGGTCCAGGTGGACGGACCAGCGGCACAGACATCCTAGGTACTGGTGGGAGGTCCAGGGGCGAGCTCTTCGGGCACACGAAGTCCGGTCGCGGCAGCACGGCAAACTCAGGCGGCGGCATCACACTCCCCCGTGGTACGGCAACTGGCCCCTGCACCGATGTAGTTGGTGTGACAGAGACCGCGTGCGGGGTGTACACCAGGTGAGGAGGTGAAGCATAGCCAGGCGTTGAAAGGGTCGTGGTGGTGGTCGTAACCGTAGCATGCGTGACCGCCACAGAGCCAGCGAGATGGTAGAGCAGCCCCTGGACACTCGGCACGCCCTGCAGACCCAACGATGCCCACACTTGTCCGAGGTCGTCCTTCGCGGCAACCGCACCTGAGGAAGCAAAAGTCGGGTGATTAGCAGGATCCTCTACCCGCTCGCGCGAAGACGAACGGATAGAGGACCCAGAGTACAACTCGACATCGGGATATCTAGCGCCCTCCTCCACACTCGACAGGTCGGGTGAGGAGAAGGACCTAGAAACCCCCCCCGAAGGGGAAGGCGCCAAACGTGGGAGCTGAGCGGGCGGCAGGAAAGAAGACGAAGTGTCCGTAACCAAAGGAGTCGCGGGAGAGCTTTCCGACGACTCCTTTGCAGGCCTTCGCTTCTTCCTGCCTTCGTACAAGGCCCACTGCGCCTCCGACCAATTAGAACATAATTCACAGGGCTCGGCTCGGGTGCATTCGCGCCCCCGACACCGAGCGCACAAAATATGTGGATCAATTTCCGGGAATGAGCGGAACTTTCCGCATTTACGCCCTTCGGTACCCGGGCATAATCTCCGGGGGGTAGCGAGGCGTGGAGATTCCATTATTGATCAATTCACAAATGATGAAATAAGAGAGGAAATGATTGTACTTACAAATGATTCACACACAAACACAACCAAATACTCATGAAAGCAAACGACGAGAAGCGGGCAGAGAGCGTCGAACACACACGTCCACTCGCTGTGAGGCCGAAAGCAAAAGTGGTTTGTTTACCTCCCAGTCGCGCGCGCGCGCCTGTCGGACAAGCAGTTAACTACCGAACCCCTTGTTCGAAAGCTTACGACCTATCCAGCTGCCGCTAGTACCTTCCTATTGTAAAAGGACCGAAGGTTTGTATGCCGTGTCGGAACAATTGGAATTTGACCAAAGTTAGCCTCTACAGGAGTGGAATCCTTCCGTAGTTCAAGCGAGTCAAGGCTGACTGACGGAGGATAGTAACAACAAAGATTGCCCTTGCCCTGGGCTAAGACCAGAAATCCAATCATACAATACATTTGTCACCAACACCAGATTTAAAAACATATATACCCAACCATTATAAAATCTGACCTAACAGACTGGTGAGTATCCCAGGTACTCAGTACCCCCAGCTTCCCTTGAACTCGACAACCTATTCAAGGTGAAAAGTTAGCATAGAGGTGACGACCCCTGTGCCGTTTCTCCCAACACCATGCCAGAAACCGCCACCGGACCTAACATTTTACAATTCTCGAAAACCGTTTCTATCTCTTTGAGATAATGACTCGCAAAAACCGAATTCGATCTCCAGAACGTGCTCTGAAGAATCGAAGCTAAAGATAAATTCTTTCTAAATGCTAAAGAAGTTGCCACTGCTCTAACCTCGTGAGCTTTAACTCTCAGAACGGAAAGATTGTCGTTCTCGGACTGCGAGTGAGCTTCCCTGATGAGCTCTCTAATAAAGAACGATATAGCATTCTTAGAAAGAGGACGAGAGGGATTTTGAACCGAGGTCCAGAGCTTAGAAGATTGTCCTCTAATACCCTTAGTGGCAAACAGATACTGCTTAATAGCCCTGACTGGACATAAGAGCCTTTCTTCCTCCTCATGTCCAACCAAATCAGATAAGTTCCTTACCACAAAACTCCTCGGCCAAGGATTAAAGGATTCTCATTTTTGGCTAGAAAGGTCAAAGATACCGAAAATACAGCATTGCCTTGAGAGAAACCGACTCTTTTGTCTATAGCGTGCAATTCGCTGACACGCTTAGCAGAAGCTAGTGCAATAAGAAAAAGTGCCTTCTTAGTCAAGTTCCTGAGTGAAGCCGACTTCAAAGGCTCAAACGGTGGCCCCATGAGGAACTTAAGCACCACATCTAAGTTCCAAGCCACTGTATCCTGCGGGAGCTTAGTGGTTTCGAAAGACCTAATGAGGTCCGACAGATCTGAATTGGAGGAAATATCCAAACCTCGATGTCGAAAAACCGAAGAGAGCATGGCTCTATATCCTCTGATCGTCGAAGGAGCCAGTTTCTTAGAGTTCCTAAGAAATAGAAGAAAATCTGCTATTTCTGTTAAAGAGGTCGCAGAAGTAGAGACTTTAGCACTTCTACACCACTCTCTGCACTCTCTGAAGATTCTCCACTTCCCTTGATAGAGTTTGTTAGAAGACTCCTACAACGAGCGATAGCTTCTGCAGCTCTTCTTGAAAACCCTTTCGCTCTGACAAGATTCCGGACAGTCTGAACCCTGTCAGAGCTAGAGCGGACAAGTTTTGGTGGAACCTCTTGAAGTGAGGTTGTTTGAGAAGCCACTTCTCTGGAGGAAGAAGTCTGGGGAAGTCTACTAACAACTGGAGAAGGTCCGGGAACCACTCTTTCCTGGGCCAAAAGGGAGCGATTAACGTTAGTGTTACATTGCTGTGTGACATGAACTTGTTCAGCACCTCTCTTATTAGACCGAACGGAGGGAATGCATAAGCTTCCAGACCCGACCAATCCAACAGCATTGCGTCCACCGACCAAGCTAGAGGATCTAGAACTGGAGAACAAAAGAGAGGAAGACGGTTGTTCCTTGATGTCGCGAACAGGTCTATGGACGGTCGTCCCCAAAGGCGCCAAAGTTTCTGACAAATCTTGTTGTCCAAAGTCCACTCCAGAGGTAACACTTGCTGTTGACGACTTAACTCGTCCACCAGGACGTTCATCTTTCCCGGAACAAATCTCGGGACTAGCTGAACCTTCGCTTCGTTTGACCACAGGAGGAGATCCTTGGCTACTTTGTATAGAGAGAAAGACTGAGTCCCCCCCTGTTTCCGCACGTACGAGAGAGCCGTGGAGTTGTCGGAATGCACTGCCACTACCCGACCTTCTACTAAGCTCCGAAACTGTCTGAGCCCCAGGAAAATTGCTAAAATTCCGTTCCTTTACATTTATGTGGAACTTCTTCTCCTTCTCCGACCAAGCTCCTGAAGTCCGTTGATTTCCCAGCAGGGCTCCCCAACCTGTGTCCGATGTGTCGGAAAAGAACTGTAGGTTCGGGAGGATGGGTCGTAAATCTAACCCTTCTTCCAACCTTGCTCGAGAGAGCCATCACCTTAGGTCCTCTTTTATTTGATCTGTGACAGGAAAGGTAATCGAGTCGGGTTGTGTCTTCCTGCACCAAGAGGCTCTCAGGAAAAACTGCAGAGGTCTCATGTGCAGTCTTCCCAACGTCACAAATTTCTCCACAGACGTCAATTTGCCCAGGAGCCTCATCCACTGATTGGCAGAACTTACCTTTTTGTCCAAGAACTCCTGAACTGTCTCCAGACAGCCTTGAACCCTCTTCGGGGACAGAAAAGCCCAAAACCCGAAAAACTTGAGCATTCAGAGTCATCCCCAAATAAAGGATGCTCTGAGATGGAACCAACTGGGACTTCTGTTTGTTGACCAGAATTCCTAACTTTCTGGCAAGATCCAGAGTTGTTCCAAGGTCCTTCATGCACCGACTCTCTGATTTCGACCGGAGAAGCCAATCGTCCAGATAGAGGGAGATTCTTACTCCTAATATGTGCAGCCAGCTTCCTATCGGGGATAGAACCCTGGTGAAAACTTGAGGAGCGGTCGCTAGTCCGAAGCAAAGCGCCCGAAACTGAAACACCTTGCCTTCGAACATGAACCTCAGGTACTTCCGAGATTCGCGATGTATCGGAATGTGAAAATAAGCGTCTTGCATGTCCAGAGAGACCATCCAATCCCCCTGTCCTGATGGACTCCAGAACCGACCGAGTGGTCTCCATATGAAATTTTGTTTTCTGGACATGCAAGTTCAGGGCGCTCACATCCAAAACCGGCCTCCAGCCCCTGATGACTTGGGAACTACAAAAAGGCGATTGTAAAAGCCTGGAGGAAAATCCCCTTCTATCTGTTCTATCGCTTCTTTGAGAACAAGCGCTTCCACTTCTGCGGCTAGCGCCAGAAATTTGTCTGAGCCCGGAGAGTATGCCTGGAATGGAATTGGCACAGGTGAGAGCGAGGGAGGTGAAACGAGAGGAATACGATAGCCGAACTTGAGTACTTGCACTACCCAGGCTTCTGCTCTCTGTTTTCCCATTCCTCCCAAAACAGAGCCAGCCTGGCTCTCACTGGTGCATGAAGAACCGAGCTTTCATTTGGAAGGTTTGTTAACCTTGGCCAAGGCCTTAGACTGAGGTCGCAAATTAGACTTCAGCCGAAAGAAGCGCTTGGGTTTTCTCCCTTGAAAAGGCGCTTGGGCCAGAGGAGAAACCGAAGGAACAGTCTCCAAAGGAGCTTTAGGTCTCTTAGTAGACTGTGCCAGTAAACCTCCGAAGTAGATTTCTTATCTAGCGCAGACGAAATTGACAACACTACATCGTCTGGAAAGAGGTTATCTTCACAAAAGGAGCAAACAAGAGAGCAGACTTCTGTTGGGAAGTAACCCTTTTAGAAGCAAAGGAGCACCAAAGTTGCCTTTTCTTAAGGGTACCAAAGGCGATGAGCGAAGCTAACTCATCACATCCATCCCTAATGGATTTTTCCGCACAGGACAGAACACCAATCCAATCCTCCGCTAACTCCTGAGAAAGAGAAGGACAGTCTTCAATCTTGGCCGCTAAAGCGCCAATAGTCCAATCAAGGAAGCTAAAGACTTCCAAAAGTTTAAATTGATTCTTTACAACGTGGTCCAACTCAGGCGCTGTAAAGAAAACTTTCGCTGCGGCGAAAGCAGATCTTCTAGAGGAGTCGATTAAACTGGAGAAGTCTCCCTGGGAGGAGGCAAACTCCCAGAGAAGGAGCTTCCCCAGTTACATAAAACCTATACCTCTTACGAAGCAACTTAGAGGGAGGGTAAGCAAAAAGAGCCTTCCCTAAGTCTCTTTTCATAGACATCCATTTCTCCGTCTCTTTCAACGAATGTCTAACCGCTTTAGATAGAACAAGTTTTGGGAGGAGAGGGTCTGAAGTTTTCCTCCTCATCAAAAAAGTCGAAGTTGGGGAGCACGGAGCCGCTTTCTCAAAATAATCTGGATAAGATACCAGAAGAAATCTAAGGAGACGTGAATAACACGAGAGGTGATGTGAATCCTCCTCCTCTACTTCTTCTTCATTCTCCGATACCGCCGAAGAAGTAGACGGGACTACAACCGGATCTGAAGGTTTCGAACCACCCTTGGACTCATTCATCCAGTTGGTTAACATCTCTAACTGCTTGCGCAAAGGCACCAGAGACGAATAAAAAACAGTTAACGTAGGCTTGGAAGAGCCTAAATGTTCAGCAGGAGGCGGAAAAACTACTTGCGCCTCGCTCGGAGCCGCCGAAATTCGAGGCGAAACAGGCGCATCAGGCGTAACAGACGAGAAAGCGCCTAAAGAAACACCCTTAGACCTGCTAGCTACAGCGCTAAAACCACAATCTCTACTAGTAGATGGAACCGAAAAAGGCACAGATTGAGGCGACGAACGAGCCGCTAACAGCCGAGGCGCAACCCTACTCTCAGGCTCCTTATACCGCTTGACTGGAGGAGGCGAAGAATCAGCGCCTGAACGCCTCTTTAAGGGACGCGAAACGGGCGAATCTCGCCAAGAGCGCCGCACAACCGGAGACGAATCGCTTGAATCATTCGAAAGGCGTCTGACCGCAACACCTTTCCAACGCTTAACCGAGCTCTGTTGAGGCGCAACAGGCTCAACAAGAGAGGCGCCTGTCTGTGGGCAAATCCCGATCGACTCCCTTGGACTTCCGGTATGTCTTCTCCCCGGTGCAGGGGAGCTGGACAGTGACCTTTGTCTAGGAGACGTGTCAGGACAGACAGACGCACCCTCAACTACACTCTTACCACAAGCCGCTTTCTCCAAAAACGTCTTAACTGAATTACCAAGTTGCAAAACCGTATTCGCTAGTACCGAAAATTTCTGATCTAACCTCGATTCCAGACTGGCAATGGTGTCGGAAGAAACTACACGGGAAGCCGGAGAAGTGGGATTAGTAGGAGGAATAGGAGGTGTAGTTAAAGGAGACATAACAATTTGAGGAGAAACAGAAGGAACAGATGCATCGCAAGACGAAGCAGAGCTAAGTCTACTTTCCCTAAGCGCTGCTTTTCTAATTCTGTCTTTAGCTAATTTCTCCGAGTATGAACTAAAAAACTTCCATTGAGAATCAGTCCAATCACTACACTCGTTATATGTTCGATCTGCTGAACAAACCTGTCCCCTACAATAACACATTTAGTGTGAGAATCATACTCTAACTTGGATAATCTAGTTTTACATCCTGAGATGCAAAACCTAACTCCCGACGGACTAGAATCCGACATGGCAACGCCTAAATAATAAGCAAAATAACAACAACGCCAAAAAAGAGTACTTCACCAATTCCGAAGATCAAATCCACAAGAAAAAAGCGAAGCAAAGTCATCCAACCGCACCGACCACCGATGTTCACCGGACGCTGGCAGGAAAAGAATTGGATTCACCTGGGCAGTTGTACCTGGTTCTCCCGCGAGTGGAGGGAGATGACGTCATCACCACCAGTGTTGGCGACGCCTACGCGCTAAATTTGAATTTAGTATCCTGCCGCTCGTGGAAATCACGGCTGTATAATTGTTCGGTAAGACACTACAATTAAATTGGAAAGTTTACATCTGGTCAGGAGGGAGTCCTGACTACCGGACCAGTAGTCAACTACAGAACCACCTTGTTTGAAATTTCAAGCGGCCTTGTCCAGGTTTCCCCTTGGGTAATTCCTATTGTAAAGGACAGAGGGTTTGTATATCATGTAAAAACTATTCGGAATTCATTCAGGACAGGTTCCTGTGGTACAGGGGGAGCAGTAATATTGCTGCCTTTAAAAAAGTAGCTGCCCTGGTAGACCCACCTGATTATACACCAAACCAGAGGCAAGAACGTTTCCCCTTGCGTGGCCTTGTCAGGTACTCCAGTTTTACATGTACTGCATAGAGGCATCTCATCCACCTCCACCCTACATCAAGGTTTCAAGAGCATAATTCTTCGCAATCTTAAATGATTTCTGTGATCATTTTAAAGGCCTGACTGCAGTTTGTTAGGTTAGCAGCAGAGGTGCAGGGCTTCCAGAGCGTCAAAGCACTGGCATTGCTTCTTTGCAGTCATTCTCTAAACCCACCTATGATAGCAATGAGTCAAGGATCTGGGGGATAAAATACTGCAAAACTTTGCAGTTCAATAGGAGCTTATGAACTTACTCCTGCTAAGAATTGATCACTGTTAATACCTAAGTCAATGAACACACGGAATTTTACGAAAATCTCATACCGTATTCAAAATTTATTTCAAAACAGTAATAAAAATTACAGTACTTCCTTTTCATTTCTACCAGCAGAATTCATCAAAGCCTTAAAACTAACAGAATTCTTAAAAATAACTGAACTACATTTACTGACCTTGTAGCACATATCTGTCAAGAAGCTGACAAATCAAAAATGTAATCATTAACAATTTCTAAAAATTAACATGAGGATAAAAAAAGTCACCCAAGGGACAATCAAAGAAACAATTCACAACTCAAAATTAATCTATGCATACATAACATAAAATACTATTAAAAACTTTATATAAACATTTACTTTTGTAAATAATGCAATCCTCTCATATTGGCCTTTTTCTTTCATACATATAAAAAACAGGAAACAACTGTAACATGAACCTGCAATGGTTTTACATCAGTCAAATATGGTACTCGGAAAATATCCCAAAAACATGGCAATGGAATGTAACTCTTCATTTAAGAAAACGAAAGTGGCATAGAACATTTCTTAAACTTAAGACTCTTGTAGTGCTTACATGTGTTTAAACATATTCATAATTCTTGACTTTCATGGATATCATGAACACATGAATCTTACCTCTGCTTAACAAAGTAATGATTACATTACATACAAGTAATATATAAAGAATATTCAATATACTTTGTACATTATTATTTAAAGGAAGGCACAAGAGTAACTTCATTCTTTAAAGCCCTCTTCAGAAAATCAACCACAAATACATTTTTTCTCAAACCAACCTGTCATTCACTTCACTTACCAAACTCATTATACATATTTTTCAGTCAATGTCTATTAGTGAATATAACACCAACTTGCAGTTTCCAAAATTATTAGGCTGATACTATTTGTGCAGTAGAGATGGAAGATACTGGTATTATGATAAAGGTTTTAGTCAGGGAAAAATGAAGTACATAAAACTTTTTTTAGATTTCAAACCTTATACCATGCCAATATATCCAATCACAAATATTCGAGGAAAAACTGACATAGAAAAGTAATGACAGACCATTTTTACCAACACAAAACAGTATAAAAAATAATAAAGGTCTTCTATTAGTCTGCCATAATTCCTTAGAAAACACCACTGCCATGTTTACAATTGACACTATCCTAAAATACCTACCATTATTGAACAACATTATGGCACTCACATTGTTAAATAAAAAAAAATAAAAAATAAAAACTGGATATCAAGAGAAGAAAAATCACCATCATTACCTACCAGTTATAATTCTGGGATGCAGTGTTACAACTCTAAACTCAAAACATCAATCTTCCTCTACATAACACTTTATCACAATGTTTTTGAGTGCCATCATTTCATTTAATCAAGCTCTCTAAGTAGTCCTTTACATTATCAAAGCCTCGGGCTCTTGCAATGTTGATAAGGATTCCAGTGGCACTTTTACCATTTCTGTTTCTGCATATCGAGCAGTTGCACAACCCACGGCAAGGAGGACACATCCATTTCTGTTTCAAAAGAATACATTTTAAAATATATTAAGAAATACAGATTACCAAAGCCATAGTTTTCAATTCACTTAAACATTTAAATAAAGTATATATAATATGGCAAAACAGGCATTAGTTGGACACATTGACATTTTTTTATGTTCTTTCAAACTTCAGGAATTTAACAGCAATATTCTACTAAAATGGAAAAATAATTAGTAGTTTGGATCCACCAAGCTATGCTATATAGGAAATTTTACCATTTAGCATGCTACACAAGGGATAGTGAAAGTACCCTCTATGGGGTATGCTAGGGAAGGAAAGAATGAATGACCTTATTCTGAAAGAGAATTGTGTCTGCACTTTCCAAATGGTTTGTGTTGGAATGTGAAGCACACCAAAATACTCAGGGCAACCTAATTTGAAGTTTGAGCAAGTCAAGAACTGTATATGAATGAACAATACATGTTACATATTCTTAGACAACAAAAAACTTACTGGATCCAGTAGAGCATCTCGGACTTCTTCGCCATAGCGATTTTTCAAACAGGGGCCACAAAACATTCCTCGTACACCACAGCATTCTCCAGATCGACATATAGTTTTAGTGTCAATTGTCTTTTGCCTGAAATATTAAGTTAATAATTATTCAGTTTAAATAAATAATAGTTCTGGAGAGGCATTAATTTGCAATCTATAAAACCATAAACACTACTGTACAGTGCATCCAAGAGTTCCATAAACAGAAGAAACAGAGAGCATTTCATTTTTATCTACAGTAAATCAAGAAACTGCAAAAGATTACACTGGTATTTTTCTTCTTGAAAAATACAAAACCATCAAAATTCTAAAAGAAAAGTTTATGGTGCTTTCAGGTGCCTTACAGTCAAGGTTGAGAGTAATTGCTCTCATTGGTACAACCAGTGACTTTTGATCACACACTACAAATACAAAATCATATATATATATATTATATATATATATATATATATATATATATATATCTATATATATATATATATAATACAAAATTTTTACTAAATTTTGCTTCATAAATACAAATCTCTGACTTTACTTATTGCCCAAAAAGAAACATTTTATAAACACATTTTAAAGTTGCTCACTAAGCCAGCATTCACTGCCGCTACGGATACCTCTCAACTTCTTGGGGCTGTTCATAGGTTTCTCAATTACTAGTTGCTTTCAGGCATCCTTGCTGCCACAATAAAATATTTCAGATATATTGTACTTAAGAAATCTACTCCTTAAAAGACAACCAGATCATCAAACCAAAATCCATTTTCAGAGCCGATTTGAAGAATTAACTTTTCTGAATAATAAATTTGTTATTACTGAACAGATAAGTTTTTAATAAAATTTTCTAAATTACTGTTGGATCTGTTGGATAGAAGCAACCCACAGCCTACAGGTACAACTCAACCGAACCTGAACTTGCGTGCCAAGCCAAATGCCTTTAACACCAATGAAGCATTTCATTTCATAAAAATGAATTTCCCCATACTGACCACCAAAACATGAAAGTTATGCTTACAGAAATTATTTTAGAATGCAATCACCTTGAACATTACTGTGAAAAACATTTAATGCCCTCCCTCAAATAACAAGTTGTTACTTGGCATAAAATAAAATGTGGTTTATAAAGAGTAGCTTCAAAGCACTCGGTAACACAAAAGCTTTTAATATATTTTTCTCTTGAGAAAGAGAATTAACTTACCTGCACTGATGACATGTAGTACCAATACTCTGGTTGTATATTTTTGTTCCACTTCGCTCAGCAATATTTCTGAGATCTTTCTCTGTGACATCTTCTGGCATTACTATATTAACATTAGGATCAAATTGGATGTTCCCCTTCTTCAAGCTATGATTTCTTGTGCCCTCAAGACTCGTCCTCTTAACCGGAGATACTGTGAATGATGAATACAAATTTCTTGACGCTTCTTTGATCCGCTGAACATCCATATCCTGTAACATTTGATGAAGCAATTAAAACTAGATAATGAAAGGGAATTATCTTCTGCTGAGCTAGTTACCTTCAAGTAGATGAATGACACTTACTTCTACACATCACTTTCTTACTCTTACTAATTTCTCAGTCGACGACAACATCAGTTAATGAATATAATAAGAATTCCTAGTTGGATTTCAAGAAGTCACGCTAGGTCAAGTTAGCTGCTTCTTTTTTCTATGTAACTGCAAATACTGAGATATCTTCTGAATTTCTGTTTTCGGGTATGATACTGTACATTATTGAACTGTGTGATATTTGAGCCAAATGACCCACCTCTGTGAGTGGGGAGGCCTTCAGCACCTATATATAATTGGAAACTGCTAAATAAGTCTGATTCTATGCCCTTTAACAGTTGTCTATATGATTTTTATGGCTGTTTGGATATAAGTAAATGCTGGAAATTCTAAGTCAGAAAGGCTAGTCATACAGTCCAGCTTAATTAAAATTTACTAATTTATTTTCTTTAATATCAAGTGCATAATTAGCCTCAAAATTATCAAACTAATCATAACCTCCCAAACTTACATCAACATAGCAAGTTACATCATCATCTGAATCTTCCCCTTCACTGTGGTCTTTTGGTGCACTGTTGAGTTTTCCAAAACGAAACTTGAGGAAAATCGGCTGAGCCTCCTGTTCATCATCATCATCCAACTGTTGCCAATCAGATGGTGAACTAGCAACTGATGAACTTACACTACCTCTCCGTGACCTAAGAGAAAAAATAACAATACGTAACTCCAGTATGGTATTTAATTTTCTAACAATAAATGTACTGTGCATAAAATACAGGATTTTTAATATTTTTCAAATTAAATTTAAATTATTAATGACCATAAAGCAGATAACAGTTCCAACAAAACTGCCTTTATCATACTGTGAGGTCCCCAAATGTAACTGCAATTGCAATGACATACCAACACGTAAATCACCACATACCGGTATATCATCCTATACACATGATTTACCAGTGTTGTTTATTTTTTTTCACAACTGATGAAAACTGTGATATTTGAAGCCCTGTGTAATGACTTGTTATGAATACCATTCTCATGATGACTTGATTTAAATTTCATTTATACAGGCATATGACCAATAGCAATTTCCCACGCAAAATAAAAAATTTGAACCCAGCATGCAATTGCTAACAAGAAACACACAGAAAGGGAAAATCATGTACTGCACCTTAACATCGTTATATTTTCCTGTTAGATGCAAACTAAAACATAATTAGTACAAATGTTGAGGCCACAGAGGTGAAATATTATCAACTTTTTTCCTTGAAAGAAAAGCAAATAGCAAACTAAAAGCTGAAAGTGTATCTGAA
Organism: Macrobrachium nipponense; assembly: GCF_015104395.2. Classification (NCBI taxonomy): domain Eukaryota; kingdom Metazoa; phylum Arthropoda; class Malacostraca; order Decapoda; family Palaemonidae; genus Macrobrachium; species Macrobrachium nipponense. The sequence goes on along the minus strand of NC_061102.1, from coordinate 35,165,277 downwards.
TAAGACAAACACTGAACACAAATTGTCACAAAAGTTTACCTGGACATTAAGTACAATTAGTTAGTTACAGATTTTACAAGTGCCACCATTGGTACATCTACATAACATCTTTATTCAGTCTATGTTTGACTATATTCAAAATGTTGACTCATCGTGAGGCATAAAAAAATATTTTCATAATAAAATAAGGTTTTATATACTTATCAAGTAATTACATAGCTATAGTTTCAACTTTGTCGGCAGCTAGAATTTTGAAATTTGTGGTAGTGCTACTTTTGTTTTGGCTAGGATACTAACCCTGCCCACTTTCGGAGTAAGAAAGGAACCAACTCAGCACAGGGCTTCAATTTGTTTATGCCTTCCTGTCCATGTGAGGGGAGGAGGAAGGGCTCTGATCATGTAATTATGCATATATAAAACCTATAAAACCTTATTTTATTATAAAAATATCATTTTAATATAAGCATCTTACCAAGTAATTACATAGCTGAATCCCACATTGAAGAATAGAAAATAGAGCTAGCATTGGTGAAATTCTTGTTTCCTTACCTTGTAACAGAGATGCTGCAGGAAAAAACTGCCTCTGGTGAGCACTCATCTCAACCTGTGGCGGTATAGCCAAGGAGCACCCACTTCAGTGAGATCTTTGAAGCAAAGAACCTTCCCGATGGCTAGCAAAGAATTAAAATGTTGCTCCTGCCCTAGACTCAGTACTTTAACACAAAACAACCAGAATAAATAAAGTAGTCACCTAGACCAAGATTAAAACCACTACCCAACCATAAAGAAACAAAGATCTAGTGGATACCCCAAGTACATATTACCCCCAGGCTTCCCTATGACTCAACACTCCTGTTTCAACGCAAAGAGTAAAGGATGGAAGGGATACTTCCTATATGTATCAACAGACTTAGCAATCTTCTGACTTGCTAATATTTTTTTACTGCTGGCTCTAAAAGCCACTTTCCTGGTCTTGTCTTTCTAGTTTAGTTAAATGGCTAATTCGAGTCTTCCACATTTTATGTCCCACAGTTCACTTTCATTACAAGTCAAATCAGGAGAACAAATCTGACCCCTGCAATTAGTGCATAAAGCACGCAGGTCATAACAAGCTTTAATTAACCTAGTATTGCAGCCTTTGCTGCAATACCTAACACTGTGAGCAGAGTTGGACATTGCTGGTCAGTCTAGTGCCAACAAAGCTTAAAAAAAGTAAGTTTATAAATTAACAGTCAAAATTGGTAATTACAGTCTATTAAAACCTGTAACCTGTCTAATTGTGTCAAAACGGCTACTAAAAAAGCAAGAATACTTCGCCAATTGCTACCACAGTGACCAACTGAGAAGTGAAAATATCCAAAATTAGGCTGCGGTAATAACTAACATACAACCATCAGTTGACAGAAACAAAATGATGCTCTGCGCTGAGTTGCTTCCTCTCTTACCCCAAAAGTGGGCAGGGTTGGTCACCTAGCCAAAATAAAAGGAGCACTACTGCAAATTTCAAAATTCTATCTACTAATGAAGTTGAAACTAAAGCTACGTAATTACTTGGTAAGTTGCTCATATCAAACTGAAGTTTCTTCCTTTTAAGACTAATGTTTACCTTGTTCGAGGTGGAGAATGATAAGGCTGGAAACGGGAAGTTCTTCTTCCCCTTCTTGCTGGCCACTGAGTGGGTTCTGACATTCTCTTTGGTTTTAATGCACTGGGTGAAGGTTTTGGTTTGGAAGCAGATGCCTTGAAGTCATTGAAATCTTTCATGAGGGCATCAATCTGAATTAAGTGAAAAAATAAAAGTATACACCATTATAAAAAGCCTGGATGAAGTGATGCAAAGTTATTTGGAAAGGAGAGAAACTAAGTACTTAAGTAACTGTTATTGTTATTCATAATAGTGACAAGAGATAAGAGAACTAATGCTTCAGTAATACTATAAATACTTACCAATTGCTTTCTGTCCTTAATATTTTTTTCACGGAGCAACTCATAGTCGCTCAGGTCCTTTGCTCGCAACATCATGCAATTATTGATATCTGGTCTGAAAAGATACAATCATACGGTATAACCTTTAAATCTATGTACATATATTTATGTAATAACTGTACAACTACTGTACACTTTGAAAAAATAATGGTACATTTTCTAGGATTTCATAGCTTAAACAATTCATACGAAAAAACTTAATAATCATTTTTTTTAAAGATGATTCAACTAAACATCTAATGTAAATCTTACAGATAAATAATGCCAGAAACTGTACTTCACTTTGTTGTGAAATTTATGTGCTAACCATTCATTTGTCCTGCTGACAAGTACCTAACCTGACTTCACTTCAACTATTGTAAGTTACTCCTACCAATCCTTTCGTACACTTACACAAACAGATTCATATTGCAACAAACCAATATGAAAATCCCTTCTAATAATTTATTTTCAAAATGTAGAACTCTTTGGATTCCTCTATGTTTCAGTCAATCTACCTTTTTATTTTTTTTCAACATTTACACATCAGCATATACCATTATGATCCTGATCAGGACACCCATGCCTTTCTTGGCTATTCACTTCAAAATTCATTGTCTGATTGCCAACTACTACTACTATTGTTACAAAAGGTATAATCTGACCTCCAGCTTACTCGGGGCACTTACTAAAATCTATGGTCAAATAGCGCATTGTTTCACAAACACAAATTAAAATAAATACGCTATATTTTATAAGAAACAATTGTTCTATACTGCTTAACATACATATTACGTAATTATTTTTACACTTTCATTCTAATCAATAAATCATAAATATCCTATCCTAAAATTTCTATATCTTTAACTCACTTGAAATGACAATTTTTAAAAGTAAATTGTATTTTTCCTTAACTATACAAACATTAGGAATTATGTCTGATGAAGCTGGAAAATGGCAGCTAGTCTTTTGAACAAGGTAGTTAGGTAGTTTAACTACTGTTCGGATGGCAGGAGTCCCACCCACCCAAACATTCGCGCTCCACTTTGCTTCTGGCTCAGGAATCAGTTTGAAGGGTGGCATGTAGTGGGCCTAACGATATACAAACCTTCGGTCCTTTACATTAGGAAGATTCATACTTGGAGGGAGGAAACTGAAATTAGTCTTTAGAACTGACATATCTTGATTTTCTCCCAGGTCGAAAGAGTAACGAAGAGAATCGGACCTCTGATGAATTGATCATCAGAGAATGGGAACTGCATGATCAATCATCAGACTTCTGTGCTTTTTTCAAATGAGGGAGAAAACATAACCTCATAAGGAAAACAAGCTGGGATGAATCTGAAAGTTCACAACAGTAAGACAAGTATAAACAGTAGGTCTGTCTCATTGTCAGAGACAACTCCCTCCTCCCCTTACAAGAGGAAGGGGTGGTTGTTTCTATCATCTAAAAGATAAATAGAATGGTTGCTCTTTTGTGGCATTTACCTACATCGGAGCCAGTTCCAGCATGTAACAGCCGAATCCACTCTGCCCAAACAAAAAGAAGGATGAAGGGACAGAGAAGTGAGGCCAGTCACTCAACATTCATTCTCACAACTACAACTACACACCTAGTAAGGCAAGATGCAACTTGTCCTGATAAAGGAGCAGGGTAAGTTACACTTACCCTGCCAGCAGCAGAGTATGCCCTTCTAATCATGTTCTTGGACACTTCTTTCTTGGATGAGCCAGTACTAACGAAGAGTTGTTGACACTCAGGCCCGAGGTGCCAAGTCCTCTTCAGATGGCGCCACAGCATTCTTAACAGGACAAAGTAGCATCATGTTAGCATCATTATCTACAAAGTTCTTAAGGGAGGGGATCATGAAGGAATCAAGCCTAGCATCAGGGACCACCAGGTTTTGAGTCTTCACTATGAAGTCCAAGATGAAATAGAGCATTACAGACCCCTATCCTCTCAAGTGTTTCACATCAAAGAAGAGTTCATGAAGTTCACCTGCTCTCTTCACCAATGCCATCTAGCAGGAAAAGCCTTGAGGGTCAGATCGCTGTCTGATGACTCTCGTAAAGGCTCGTACGGCACAAAAGTAAGGCTCCTCAGAACCAGTTACATCCCACACAGGGGGTGTTAGAACTTAGCCCCTTTTTTTATTAATTTTCTTTAGTTTACCCAAATTTGCCATTTATTATAGTATCCCCATCAGAGTTTTGAGTTTTCTTCCTTCACGTTATTTTGAGTTATCATTCCTGTTTTTTATCCTTGGCCTGTTTATTCTCAGGGTCCTGTTTTCAGTTTCCTTGGAGTATTTTGAGGTGTATTTGGTAGTCCCCGTATCCAAGTTGAGGAGTCTAGTTCTGGCCTTCATGCTGGTTTAACTTTTGGATTACAGCAAGTTTGCTCCTTTATTCTACAAGAATTCATCTTACATTAGCCATGGAGCCTGTTGCAACGCTGATGCTCTATCTTGCTGTAGCTTTGGGCCAGTATTTGCCTGGGGGACCTCCCAGTGAGTAGGTATAAAATCCTTAAGTTTTGTGACGTTGGAGGGGGCCAGGCCTTTAGTCTGCAGAAAGTTTAGCTTCTTTGACTCTCACATACAGACATTTAAGTATCGTGGGGTATCCCCTTCCCACATTATTTTACTTCAGTACACCCTATTGGATCAATAGGCAGTTACCCTAATAAGGATCTTGGTGGAGATTAAAATTCTTAGTGGCCACTTTATACTTGTTAGGACATCTTAGCTTTGTTAATTGTTAGGCTTCTTTCTGACCATTATTTTCTCCTTTCTTTTGGGACCCCCTTATTTTGGAGAACATATGTTTTGCTTAAACTAATATGATTTTCATCAGGGGAACAGTACACACACTCGAGAGCCAACGTCACAGCATGCTAACGAGTCACAGGTACAATTCCCAGGTTAGGATAGCCAACATGAAGAGATATTCAACCATCTACTGCTGTAATCTATTATCGCTCACTGTTAGCCTGTAAAAGAAAAGTAATATGATTAAAAAGGATACTCCTCTTGCATCCAAGGGCACTGCCCTCCAAAATGAGAGATCCCTCAAAACATCAAAACCACACAACCTCCCCCTTCGCCCAATAAGCTAGCAAAAAGGAAGAGGGAATACCAGGAGGAAACACAAAGGCAAACTTCCAAATTCCCTTCTGTAATTCCCCCAAAGCGTAAGCATAAATGTCAAATAAATATAGTCCCACCCTGACATTAAAGGGCAAAAATATGTGATAAGGGTGTAGATACACCATCGCCACCGGCCCTTAACATGTAAAGGGGAAAGGTGGCTCGCAAGGCTTGTCACAAGAAGTGGATTTGTATATTATTAATTATTAAGCCAATCAATCATTAACATCAAACACAGTATATTCAAAATATTAAAAACAATAAAAGAAAGATCCCACTCGGAAATCTTGATTAACAGCTAGTAAGCAAGAGCTCTCAAACATGCATCTTCAATGGAAGACATCCGAAAGCAAAGTGGCGTGTTTACAATTGGGCAGGGGGGTCTACCCGCCTACCAGACAGTAATTACTGCCTAACCACCATGTTCAAGAATTTAATGACCGTGTTCTGGCTTCGCCATAAAGTAATTCCTAATGTAAAGGACCAAGGGTCTGTATATTGTGTAATAACAAATTTCATTTTTACTTGTACAGGGGGTCCTCGAGTTACGACGTAGATCCGTTCTTACGATGCATCGTAACACGATTTTCAGCGTAAGTCGGAACATTGAAAAATACCACATGATTTAATGTAAATACCTATCAATAACAACGAGAGAACAATTCCTTACCTTTATTAGTTTGATTGGCTTGCACACTGGAGAGGAAGCTGCGGTGCTGGAGAGACTGGGGGAGGTTAGTGAAGAGAAAAAGAACCTCCAGAAGTTGCTGGAGATGCTGAGGCAGATGATTCTTGAGGTGAGGCAGAACATACTAGTACTGGAGATGCTGAGGCAGGTGATTCTTGAGGTGAGGCAGAACATACTACTGGAGATGTTGGGGCAGGTGGAGTCTTTAGGTGAGGCAGAACCTACAGAAGGTGCTGGAGATACTGGGGCAGGTGAGTCTGGGTTAGCAGAACATTCAGAAAGGTGCTGGAGATTGTGGGGCAGGCGAGTCTGGATTAGCAGAAGGCAGCTGAGGTAGAGGGTACAGGATCTCCTGCAGGCCTCTCTACCTTCTTAAAATACTGCTCCAGGTTAGTCTGAACAGAGAGCGACCTCTTTTCATCCAAGATCTCCTTGTCACTGCATCAAATCCATGACGCCTCTGGAAACCCTAGTGAACCTGTCCAAGTTGGGATCCTGAGCCTCAAAAGTTGACAACGCATTGCTGCAAACTCTGCAAACCTCTTATCAAGTCCTGCCTTGTGAAAGCCTTAGGCTCTGGGGTGGGCTTGCTTCTTCTTCCTTCTATTATCTGCTTCTCCATTGTATCAGGTCCTCAGCAGATAACTCCTCGCCATGAGACTCCAGCAGCTCTGTAACATCATCAACCTCCATCTCCAAATTGATTTCCTTACTCAGGGCAACAACGTTCTTGACAACTAGCTGAACTGTGTCCTCAAACCCATGGAAATCATTCACAAATTGAGGGACAAATTTTCTTCCAGACACCATTCATGTTTGTTTTTGCTTTGAAATTACCCCCTCCCGGAATTAGCAATGTTCTTTCACAGCATCAAGGGATGTTGTGGATTTCCAAAAGTCCTTCAGAGTCAAGTCCTTCTTGGTTTCAGTTGCCTGTAAAGCCATAGCAATTGTCCTTCGTAGGTAGTAGGCCTTGAACGAAGCAATCACTCCTTGGTCCATAGGCTGTAAAAGGGCCGTGGTATTAGGTGGAAGGTAAACCACCTTGACATTAGGGTTTGAAGTCTCACCGCTGGGCAGGGTGTCCAGGGGCATGTCCAGCACTAGCAACACCTTAAAGGGGATACCCTTGGAGGCGCAATACCGCTCCACACTTGGAACAAAATGGTTTTAACGAACCAGTCCTCAACACTGCAAGTGTCACCCATGCCTTCTTGTTGAACTTCCAAAATTACTGGTAGTTGACCCTTCCAAATGCCCTTGAGTGCCCTTGGATTTCAGCCTGATACACCAACAAGGGCTTCAGTTTGAAGTCGCCAGCAGCATTACCCCCAAGAAGTAAAGTTAGCCTCTCCTTGCTGGCTTTATGACCGGGTGCTGACTTCTCCTTGGCGATGTAAGTGCGGTTAGGCATACGTTTCCAAAACAAACCTGTCTCGTCTACGTTAACACTTGCTGAGCAGAATAACCTCCTTAATTATCTCAGACAACGCTTTAGGAAATTCACTCGCTGCTTTTCTCATCCCACTAGCAGCTTCACCTTGCAATTTAAGGTTATGGTAATTGGCCCGAGCCTTAAATCGCATAAACCAACCCCTACTACTAGCCACAAACTCTTCACTTTCACTTCCCTCCCCCTTTTCTTTTTTTCAACGCTTCAAACAATCTTTTCGCCTTCTCCTGAATCACCATAAGGCTGACTGGGATACGCCGTTGATTTTGGTCTTCCAACCAAAGCACCAATAACCTTTCCATTTCAATTATTAGACCACTACGCTGCTTAGTTATCACTGTCGCTTTCATAGGAGCAGATCCTTTCACATGTTCAACGATGCGCTCTTTATCTTTGATAATGGTAGCAACGGTCGAACGGCTAAGGCCAAGCGAGCGGCCAATGTTTGTTGGCGTTTCTCCCTTCTCAGATCGCTTTATAACGTCCACTTTAATTTCCATGGTGATGGCCTTTCTTTTCTTCGATGCACTACCATCAGAAGAGTCCGCCTTGCGCTTGGGAGCCATAACAAAGAGCAAAAAGTTACAAAAACGATACAACACGAGGGAGAGAGAGGCAGTGTAAACAACCAAAATGGCGTATGGGCGAGGACTGAGCGTAGCGAAGCGACGCCGTCCTCTCCCCCACAAAGCGTATTCTTCCGCCGTGCGCCTGGAACTAGTTCGCGTTTGTTTACGTTGCTTACGACGCTAAACCGCGTAAGACGGAACGACGCTATATTATTTTTATATTTTTATGGGGGCGCGTTCGTAACCACGAAACATCGTAAGTCGAGACCAGCGTAACCCGAGGACTTACTGTATTCCATAAATGCTATCCTTCCATATTTCTAAAACTCAAAGAAGAAAGTGCAGCTTGTTAAGAAGTGAGACTGCTCTCTAAGACAGACTAAGTATTCTTGGCTTTTGAAACTACTGTTCTGTTAGCACACATTCACAGCCTTTAAGAAGTAGCCTTTTGGTTCTTAGAAGCAACTCTATTTCCAACTTGTGAATTTAAGTTACACAGACCTGGGTTCTGGGTCCACTGCTATTTGGCATTTACACAATTGAATTACTATCTAGAACTAAATAAACACAAGGTTAGTTATAAGCTGATGATATTCAGTTCTATTTTCCTCTTGAAATGGTAGAAGATGCCATTAGTAAAATAGAGGCAATAATGAGATATGGAAAAATGATGATGGCAAAGAAACTAAAACTCAATTAAGACAAAACTGAGTGTATGCTATTTTGATCTGATAGAGTACTACAAAAATATGAACACTTCAAAAGAATAAATATTGGCTCGTCATCCATAAACATAGCGGCAGTAAGGAACCCAGGAGTATTTATTGATAAATTGTCAATGAAAAACCATACAGTGCATATTGTAAAAACTTGTAACTATCATATTAGAAACATTGCATTTATTAGAAAATATGAAAATAATGAAGATACTCTGAAAACAGAAATTTGAAACCAAGTACTTTTGAGGCTTGACTACTGCAATGTTATATATACTATGGTCTTCCTAACTACCTACTAAGAAAATTGCAAGGAGTACAAAATAGAGCAGCCAGATTAATAAAAAGAATTATGATACCATGACAGACTAACCCCAGCAATAATCGAGCTGAATTGGCTCCCTGTAGAAGCAAGAATAGAATACAAAATACTTCTTACAGTCTTTAAAGTACTAAAATATGGTGGACCAAAATACCTTCTAAGAAGCTGCTTACATTTCTTTAGACCTGAAATGAATATTGTGATCAGACATGCAAGTGAAGCATACAGGCTATTTGAAGGTCAATTGAGAGAACAAATAACATCTGCTTGTTGCTTTATTTAGATATAAAGGTCTATAAGGTCAATACTAAAAGGACATAGGGCTTGCAATGAGTGTAAAAAGCACCCTATTTAGCTCGTTAACAAGTCTGAGAAAGAGGAAAATTCTAAAATATCTCTTCAGAAACTGACAGGTTCTGAATTTAATCTCAAATTCACAAATGAGAATAAGATCATAGCTCTTTGTGTGCCACATAAGATACAAAGGACCATGCAACTCACCAACATACTTCGACAAAACTAAGGCCTCCCCCAAGGTCTCTATGGCACTTGACTTATGCTGTGGAGGACAAGACTTACATCTCACTCCAGAGGTTGAAGCTCCTAAGGTGGACAAGACTGTTCAAAGCTCTTTTGAGCATGGACAACTCTACCAAGAAAGAGAAGCCCATACCCTTCTGTCTAAAGACCTGGGTCACAGCAAAGTAACAGGGTTCACTGCAGGTTTTTGAGAGGAGCTTGTCTCAAAGAAGTTGGATAGAAAAAGCTACAGAAAAGCAGCTTTGACCAGAGAGAGGCCACTTGTGCATCCATCTCATCAACCTGCAGAGGGGGATGGAGAATGTCTCCTTACCCTTTGCTTGTTGACTTACAACACCACAGTTGTGTTGTCGTCAACAAAAGTAAGTGTTCCTTCAACTGATAAAGGAATCCTTATAGTGTCAGAAGCACTGTGCCCATCTCAAAAACAATATGCAGGCGAGAATTCTCTTTGGGCCACACACCCAACACAAAAGAGCTACTCAAGTTGGTGACCCAACGCTTCTTTGATGCATTCAAGAACTGTGCTAAGGAGTTTAGCAGAACTCCCACATGGGGGTTCATATTGTCTAACCGTAAGTAAGATCTTCCATCAGTGGCCTGCTCAAAGAATAGTGTTGGATGACCCAACATGGATTACCAATGTTGGTTCAAGCACCAGGGAAGTAAAAGTATAAGGAACTGCCTATGAATCATGAGTCTCTCCATAGCCAGTGGGTGACTGATGACTGCCAAAGCCTACCTAGGTAGTTGTTCCTGTTTAGACAGGAACTGCAAATGCCTACAACTCTGCTGATGCTGTTTAGGTAGATCAGAATTCTCAAAGTTTATCATAATTCCCAGAACATGTCAATAAGAGAGAAGTTGATCCCAATCCCAGAGCAAGTGGGTCTTTTGAGAAAGCAGAATCAACTAGTGGATGAGATACCAAAGCAGCCATATGACATTAGCACGAACGCTTGTGGAGCGGTAAACAGTCTGATGAAAAGTACTTTGAACTGAAAGTGCCACATTGCAGATGTACCTAAGATACTTCCAAGAAGCCTGATGGACGGATACATAAAAATATGTATCTTTCAGATCTGTCAAAAGTATGAAGAAGCCTTCTCTGACAGAAAAATTGTTCATGAAGTTCCCTTCACAAACAGTTCAGTGGACAAGCTCGTCCACAGGTAAGAGATCATTGACCATTCTCCATCACCACTAGGAAAACTTAACTATAAATGCCTAGATAATGGTGATCTGCAACCTCGTGGGCCTCCTTCTATAGTAGTTGACAGAGATAGGGCAGGACAATCCTGGAAAGAAAGGCAGATCAATCTCTGAGAAAGGGAAAGGTGTTAGTCCTTAAAGGGTAGTTTATAGGGTAAAAAACCGCATGGTACAGGGGTGGACCATGTACGATCAATGTGTACAACCCCAAGAAAAGTACATTATAACGCGTCCTGACACCGGAGTAGAGGTCTTTAGCTCCGTTTCTCACCAACAACAAGTCGCGTCTGATACCAATCTCCGATGTCAGGACGGGTTATAATGTACTTTTTTTGGGGTTGTACACATTGATCGTACATGGTCCACCTCTGTACCATGCGGTTTTTTACCCTAGGCCTAGTGGACCCTGGCTGCTGCTACATTGTCCTGTGACATGACATGCATCTCTGAACTTGTGGCAGCAGAAGAGGATGACGGCTGAATTCAGTGTCATTTCCGCCTACTCTGTAGAATTATGACAGGCCTAGAATGCGGATGGTGATATGGAGAGCTTGAGACTACACTGTGCGGAATACATAAAAATAGGTTAAAATGATGAGATGGGAGAACAACTGTATTACAGAAGCCTAATTGGTGACACGGTAGCCTGTGTAGGTTTCACGTCACAGGTTAAGACGGCAATTCTTGAAACTGCTGCTTTAAAACTACCTACTGCATCACATAGGACCAAGTCGAGTTTTAAATTTGCAGTATACAAAACAGGTGCACTTGATCTGATTAATCAAGAGACCTCATGCAAATTACCAAAACTTAGTAGCTAATTCATACAGGTATTTCCATCCTCCCGAATCAGCAGTAAACTAACGCTACCAAAGGGCTCGACCAACAAACCGTAATTTATCTTCGTTTCTTATAAATAATGGCTCTCACAACAACCAAAAGACAACGTACACCGATGACGATGACTTAAATTTCTATATAATTGCACATCAACTTACAGTATCACCAAAAAAGCAGGATTAAAATCATCCAAGTCAACAAATATCACTATACAATCTACGACTGCTACCTCGGTCCGCTTTCCTGATTTCCCGCTCTTTCAGGCTGGGTCTTTGCAGCGAGGTTTTACCTATACAACAGCTCCACAGTTTCGTTTGTCGATCTGTTTCTCTCTTTCAAAGTATGTTGTTATATTTTTCCATTTTTCTTCTAAACTTTGTGATTGCTTTAAGCAAATAAAAGTCTACAAGTTGCTTCACTTTTGCCATCTAAATATATTCGATGCAGGATAATCGAAAACTAAACATTCCTATTTCTACATTTTCACAAATGTAACATTTAATGCTTCCATCTGTAGTACCTGTTGATATATTTTAGTTATTATATTTCTTATAATATATAAATCAACTCACAAAACTGCATTTTGTTGTTCAATTTAATCCTCATCAATATATATTATATATATATATATATATATATAGATATATAATTATATATTATAATATATATTAATATAATATATATATATATATATATATATGTGTGTGTGTGTGTGTGTGTGTGTCTGAACACACCTGTTTGGTTTTATGTACAGCCCTCCACAGGGATAGTTCCCTCCAGGGCCCTTGTGCGTTCTCAAAATAAGTTGCTTCTTACATTTTATAATTGCCTTTTGGTGTTTTCTCGTCCGTATCGTAGCTCCTGCAGAATAGGAGTCTTTGGTTTTTTTTTAGATTTGCTTTCCTCTTGTACGATCTTCATTCCCGGCGATATTTTGTTGTATAGTCTTCGTGCGCAATGTTTAAATGTTCTCTCTCTTGACTTACAATTTGTTTTAGGTTCAAATAGCCTATATACTTGCATGTCTGATCAAAATATTCATTTCAGGTCTGAAGAAGCTTAAGAAGTATCTCAGGTACGTTGGTTCACCATATTTTAATGCCCTAAAGACTGTCAGACATATTTTGTATTCTATTCTTGCTTTTACTGGGAGTCAATGTAGCTCAATTAGTGCTGATGTTATTCTGTCACGGTAACGTAATCCTTTTATTAATCTGGTGGCTCTAATTAGTACTCATTGCAGTTTTCTTTGTAGGTAGTTTGGGAGGCCATAGTATATAACGTTGTAGTAGTCAAGGCTCGAAAGTATTGCTGTTTTCAGAGTATCTTCGTTTAAATATTTTCTAATAAATGCAATGTTTCTAAAATGATAGTTACAGGTTTTTCAGTATGCACTATATGGTTTTTCATCGACAATTTATCATCGATAAATACTACTATAAATTCCTCACTGCTGCTAGTGTTTATGGTTGACGAAGTGTTCATATTTTTGTAGTTCACTATCAGATCCAAATAGCCACGGTCCAGATAGAACAGGTCAGCCAGACAGCGTCCCAATTTCAAGCCTCTTCTGGACCGTGCAAATAGCATACACTTAGTTTTGCCTTTCTTCGCCGACATCCATTTGTTTATGTTTTTCGTTATTGCATCAATAATGGCATCCTCCACCGTTTCAAGAGGAAAATAGAACCGAGTATCATCAGCATAAAGTTTGTACCTAACCTTGTGCTTGTTTAGAATTCGCGATAATTCAACTGTGTAAATACCAAATAGCGGTGGACCCAGGACGCTGCCTTGGGGCACACCTTTAGTTGTTTTTTTTTTTTTTCTGATTTCACATTTAATATAACCACTGCAGCCTCCCTGTTTTCTATGTAGTAGCTTTTGTACCATCTGAGTACATCATCTTCAATACATACTGTTCTCAGGTCTTCCAGCAGCAGATAGCGGTCAACTGCGTCAAATGCTGCACTTAACCGGCCCCATGCACTATCAATAATATTGAGTCAATACTCGGGGTCTTCAATCATTTGCCCTCAAACTGCTCAATAATACTGACAATAATCGTCATTTCTCCCTTCCCAGCGGCAACATGCTCACTCTCTCTGACGAGGATTTAGTTCACATATATCAATAGGTTTTTGTTTTGTGAGGAGAGAACAGAACAAATAAAAAGTGGATGAAAGAATGGTTCAAAAAGAAACATTGATATACACATGAAAACCTCTTGGATGAACTAAGAATCAGTGAACCATCTGACTTTAGGCAGTTTCTTCACATAGATGGATCAGGGTTTGATGAACTGTTGAATTTGATGAAACCCTTAATTGAAAAGAAAAAAACACTTTTGAGAAAGAGTATTCTAGTAATATATATATATGTGTGTGTGTGTGTGTGTGTGAGTGTGTGTGTGTGTGTGTGTGTGTGTGTGTGTGTGTGTGTGTGTTAGGTTTCGTTTTTCCTTGTGTTATTCAGTCTTTTTCTTTTTGTATTTTGGTTTGTATTTGTTTCCCTTTTAGTTTTGTTATATGGAAGTATCTTTCATCTATTTTATTTGTTGGTTGAGTTTAGATCTCTCTTAGGAACTTATTGTTATACATTGCAGAATACTTAAGTGTTTCTGGACGTCTTGCAGATTTCTGAGTTAGTTTAATTCAATTCTTTTCATTGATCCACTTTCTCAGGAGGCTTTGGCATGGATTCGTTTCATTGGATTCTTGCCAAGTTAAAAACCACGTTTTCTTTCTTAGTTATTATTATAACACACAATTTCACTGTCCAAAAATCACGCAATTTACACAGAGTAACCGGAGTATCAACCGACATGATTTGCGTCTAGAGGTGAGTTCCTAACTAAACTTTTCTGAACCTCTTTCTGAAATTCAGACTCCTCCTTCTTTGCTACTGGAGAACACCCTAGTTCGTCTTAATTGGTTGATCTTGAACGCCTACTGGTTCCAGTTCCATCCCAGGGCGAATCCTAGTGGGTGCCATGATCCATCGTAACCACTTGATGGGGCAAGGTTCAACAATTACAACTTGCCTCATCACATTTTGTTGTGTCGAAGGCGCTGGTTTTATGGTCTCACTTTTCAAACATCCTATTTTGCGTTCGGTTTCTACCTCTCTCTCTGGGCCTCTCCTTTGCCTTCATCTACCATCACTCTACTAGTAGATTTTCCTAGCTAATATATTCCCTATATAACTATTTCTACAAACTTCTGCATTCTTAACATATATATATATATATATATATATATATATATATATATAATATATATATATATATATATATATATATATTGCTGGCTGCTTCCCAGTTCTGCTTGCAAATCCTGAGCATTGCTAAGGATTGTCAAGAAAAAAAAAAGGTTAATTCTTTTTCGACCCACACTTTTTCCTTGGGACCTATGGTGGCTACTCAACAAGTTGTGTGAGCTTACCCGGCTCATCTAGTGGCCGGGATAGATTAGTATCTCGCCTTAGATGATGAGAGTATGAATGTGGATGACTGGCTCCCTTCTCCTCCATCCTTCTCCTCTTCCCTCGGGCAGAGAGCAGAATGGCCGTCACATACTGGAACTGGCTGTGATGCAGGTAAGTGACAAAACAGAGTATCCATTCTTTTGTCACAGAAAACAGAAGCATCCGCTTTACTCTTGCAAGCAGGTCCCAGACAATAAGGCAAACCCACTACTTGTATTTTGCCTTACTGTCATTACCAATCAGATTCATCCAAGCTTGTTTTCGGCTATGAAAGGTCTTGCCCTCCATAGGAGGAAAGCTCAGATGTCTGATGAATGATCGTGCAGTTTATATACTCCGATCAATTCATCAGAGGTGTGATTCATTCCCTAGCTCTTATTGTGGCGGGATCACACGCAAAAAAAAAAAATAAATAAATAAAGCAACAAGATCTCCCCACATTTACTTTATCAAACACGGCTGGCAAAAAATTCCCCCAGCCACACTTTCCCCTTTATGTTGCTAATTACACAGGACAATTGGCTTAACGAGACACAGAACACACAAAACACAAACACGCGTACTCACCTCAGACTCGAGATACTAAGGATGAGACGCTGTGCTGTTCGCTGGATACAGTTGTCGAGACACAAAACCACTGAGACTCACAACACAAAACAACCAACCAACCGAGTCACAACCATACAACAACTCAACAACACAACAAATCACTGTGGACAAACACCAACACCAAAACAACAACCTTACAAGTCCACATACAACCACTCAGAAACAACACCAAGCAATCACAACAGCTCACCAACAACAACACTCAACAATACACAACTACAACAACTCATATACAACTCAACAGAAACTCACAAGCTCAACAACCTTCCAAAACACAAGCACAACCAATTCAACGACACGGGCACAACAACTCTAAGCATACAACACCAACAGCAAATCAAACAACAATTCAATCCAGAAACACAACACAACTGACCATTAACAATATCCAAGACTGCTTCCAAAAACGACTGTCCAGTACAGGCACTGAGCCAAGACAACCCAAAACGGTCGCCAAACAAGCAAACCATCGCTAGCTATCCATCCACCACTTACACTCTCTCTCTCTCTCTCTCTCTCTCTCTCTCTCTCTCTTATTCTTCAGGAAAACACATACACACTTACACACTACCATACAGCAACACCAAACATGAACACGACACATCAAACACACGAAAACACTTAAACTCTCAATTACTCCCAACAATTACAAGCAACCCAACGACTCTCTCTCTCTCTCTCTCTCTCTCCATGCAACCCTCGATACTCTGACCACGGATCGAATCAAGGTGAGCACGCTCCAGTCAGCTGGTGACTTATATCAAAATCCTGGCTCCAATTATAAGTCTTCCTAATGTAAAGGACCAATGGTTTGTATGACAGGTAGGAATAAATCACAAATTTTAAAAGTAAATTGTATTTTTCTTAGCTGTACAAACCTGAGGTCCTTTACATTAGGCCAACCTCATGCCTCCCCTCATTTTGCTATTCCTGGACCAAAAGCAAAGTGGTATGGATATACCCGGGTTAGAGGAGCTATCCCACCTGGGCAGTATGTACTTCAACTACCGAACTACCTTGCTATAGAAGTCTAGCGGCCGTTTCCAGCTTCACTGAGGGTAGTTCCTAATGTAAAGGACCTAATGTTTGTTTAGTTAGGAAAAATAGAAGTTACTTTAAAAAGAAATCGTGATATTGTAACATCCTCTGTGTTTTTAAATGAAAAAATGAACATGCATATATTTGCATGCATAAGTTAGTTAAAAAAAAATTAATCTACTTGTATGCATATAGAATACGGCATGGCAATTCCACAAGGTATAATTGCAATGCTGTATACAAATTCAATGACTTCTTGATAAACTAAATAGATAACAGTTTGCTGTTTGGTTATCACACAAAATCTTAAATTTTGCAGGCAATTTGCATCTAGTGCTTCTCATACTTCTAGTCAACTGCGTATCACACTCTGAGTCTTTAACATTAGATTGAGGTGGTACATCAATGCTCAGTCATTACAGAACTCTCACTGACACCACTTGGGTTATTTTCACACACAATTTCATTATCATCTCTGTCTACAGTGGCATGCTCTTTGATGTTGACATGATCAGACTCATTGGTTTTCCTCAAGTGTGCCGCCCAGTTATGCCTTATTATACCATTATCAGATGAAATATTGTGTAACCTTTCATCTAGCCATTCTACTACAGTACCTTTGTCCCAACTATTTTTACCCATTTCAGTAGGTCTAATCCTGATCACATCACCTACATTTATTTAATAGATCTATATCCTTTTACTGCTTCTACTATAGTAGAGTAAACTTCCAAGATTGCCATACCTCTTGTTTTGGTTCACCTGTTCTGGGGCCGGATACTCAAAACAAGCCTTACGCGAAGGTGCCTTTTGACAAAAGGCGCCTTTCCCAACGGCTCGCCCAAGGCGCCTTTCGACGAAGGCGGAATCGTATACACAAAGATTTTCAAAGGCGCCTTTGACGTGCCTTTGCACGAAAAGGCTGCCTTTTTGTCAAAGGCGCCTTTGGATAATCCAGCCAATCACATCGCCCGTAGCATAGCGTGCCTAGAGAATGAGAACCAATCACGATACAGCAGCATATCAGCTGATTGTTTTGAAAGTGGTTACAGGGTCGTAGGTAATTTCCAAAAAATGGTTAAAGAAAGGATCACTAATAGGCATAAGGATGAGAATCCCAAGGAAGACATTACCTCTGGTTCGGAAGAAGAAACTCTGCCGGACGATTGTGCGATCTGCAAGAAGCAGGTAACAAAGAACCAGTATGGCATCGCTTGTGATTATTGCGACAGTTGGTTTCACAACGGCTGCGTAAAAGTAAGTAAGGAAGAATATAAATTAGTACAGAAAAATAAAAGCCTCAACTGGTTTTGTGGAAGATGCAATGGAGCTTATAAGAATATGAAAACTGAGTACAGGAAGATGAAGACACTGAGTGATACTTTCGTGCTCAAGATGAGTGCCCTAGAAGAAGTTATAATGAAACTCAGTGATGAGGTAAAGGAAGAGAAAAGAGGCTTAGACACTGAACAGAGAGTAAGAAGTGAGGATATTAACCCAGTGATTAGAGAGGTGAAGGAATTATGGGAGAAAGAAAAACGTAAAAATAATCTTGTTATTTACAACATTAAGGAATGCTTAGAAGGAAATAATGAAACTAGGCATAGAAATGACACAGAAACCTGTAGGAAGCTGTTCAAAGAGGAACTAGGGCTAAGGGACATTGAAATAGTAGAAGTAAGTAGATTAGGAAGTAATGATAGGATGCAGGCACCCAATAATAGGGCTACTACAGGGAACCAGGATAGAGAAGAGAACCTAGGCCAAGACCTATTTTAGTCAAGATGAAAAGTGAAAGGGAAAAATGGGCAGTAATAGGAAAAGCCAAGATTCTCAAGGGGAAGCAAGAGGTAGGATACAACAGAATATTCATAGCACCAGACCTAACCCACAGAGAAAGAGAACAGGATAAGACAGGAACTCAAAGACAAGAAAGAAAGGGGGGAACAGGGATGGTACATTAGAAAGGGTAAACTGATCAGAAATGAAAATTTTCAGAGTCTGGAGGGGGCAATAGGAGAAATGCAATAAACGGAGATGAAAACAATACATTAACCAAGGAGCCAAAATCAAAACAAGTGGAAATACAGTTTAAAATATATATGATAAATATACAATGTTTTACTAGACAAAAGTTAGCAGAAATAGAAAGTGTTATAGACAATGATAATAAGATATTTTGTTTAACCGAAACTCATCAGAAACTAGACAAGTTAGCATTAAGTAAAGGTATAAATAAAATAGAAAATATGAGGGAGATGAAAGACATAAAAGGAGGAGGGTTAATGATGCTGCATAGAAACAGCGATAACACAGAGTTAAACAAGGTGGAGACCATTAGCAAAGACTTATTGTATGCTAAATGCAAAATACACAATAATACTATCCATATTTTGTTGTTATACTTATCAGTAGGAAACACAGAGGAGGATAAAAACAGAGATAAAGTAATAAAAATAGAATGTGAAAACATTATTAAAAACATAAACGACAAAGAATCACTATTAATTTTAGGAGATTTTAATGGCCATATAGGTTTCCTAGGCCACCAGAATACAGACAGAAACGGGGAAATAATATTAGAATGGATGAATGAGCATAGGCTAATACTACTTAACGCAGAAGACAGATGTACTGGAGTATACACATGGGAGAGAATGCAAATGAAAAGTGTAATAGATTTTGCTTTAGTCAATGAGAAGTTATATAAAAATTTTGAGGAGATGGTAATAGATGAAGACAAAAATGAATTTGATATCTCAGACCATAACCTAATTACCATTAACTCAACATTCAAAGGACAGAACAAGAATCTCAACAAGGGTAAATGGGAGGAAGTAAAATACTTCAAAACAGATGAAGACAACCTAAATGACTTTATTAAAAAACTAGAAGAGATCCTAATAGATAAAGACACTGACAGAATCACAGAAATGGACTCATCAATAAAAGAAGTAGCAGAAGATAAGCTAGTGAGAACATATAGGAGAAAGATGCTAGTAGAGGAGAAAGTAGAAGAGCAACCCTGGTTCAGTGAAGAAATAAGAAAAGGTATCAAGGAAAGGAAGGAGCTGAATAGGAAGAAAAGGAATGAGAGAGATAATGTCGTAAAGGAAAGTTTAGAGAAGAAATATATGCAAAAGAAAAAAGAAGTGCAGCTACTAATAAGAGAAGAGATAACAATTTATGAAAAGAAAATAACAGAAGAAATAAGAAGAAACAAAAACAAAGAGCTCTGGGAAAATATTGGTAAGTTAAGAAATAAGCAAAGAGGAAAAAAAGAAACTATACACTTATATAATGAACAGGGAAGCAAGCTAAATGAGGCTGAAACGAAGGATGAATTAGTGAATTACTGGAGAACCATTTACAGCAAACACGAAAATAAAATAAAGGAAATCTGGAACGAAGAGAAAAGGATGGAATATGAAAATGAATTGGCAGAAGAAGATGATATCATTAGAATTGGAGACTATAGATTCCCAAAAGTACTAAGAGAACACATGGACCCAATGATGGAATGCAAAAGGAAGATAATCCCAATGCAGGAACCTCTGATAACCAAGGAAAAAGTCATAGCATGTCTAAGTAAGCTCAAAGCTAAAAAAGCTGCAGGCCCAGATGGAATCAAACCAGAGTTTTACAAAGCATTAATGAAGAGCAAAACCTGTATAGAAGTATTAGTTAGATGCTACAACAAAGAGCTAGAAATCAAAGAAAAGCCAGAATCTTGGAAGACATCGAGAACAAAAATGATAGAAAAGAAAAGGAAACCAAGGGCTAAGGCAGGGCCGTTTCTAGTTCATTAGGCACCCCAGGCAAGAACTCGTTATGGCGCCCCCCTTCCCTCCAGCCTGGAAATAATCACATAAATAATTTCGAACACAACTAGCATCTCAAGTTCCACAACAAAACAACGTACTTTATTAATATCTCATCTTCACGTATATGTATACACAACAAGGAAAAGTATAGACTCAAAAGTATACAAACTATTTTTGTAAATTTTAATAGAATAACACCATTATAATTTTTATTGCAAATCCTACCTAAGATAAATTGAAAAAGGTAATCTTGCCAATCTAAAACCATAGAACTCAATGCATATATGTTGAGGGCTATGCTAAAACTATTATATACAAGTTTTCTTCACTGATTTTTCATATTTAAAACCTGACTCTTCTTGACTTTCTTGCAGCAAAATCATCTATAGTGTCATCATACGAAATCTGTTTGGATATTTTTCTATTAATACTAATTATTGCCAGCCCATTTAGGCGCTCCTGTGACATAGTAGACCTTAAATATGTTTTAATGAGCTTAAGTTTAGAGAAGCTTCTCTCTGCAGATGCCACAGTCGCAGGTGTAGTGACAGCAATTCTTAATGCCACCCACATGTTTGGATAGATCTCTTTCAGGCCTTTCTCCTCCAGAAAAACAAGAGGTCTAATGTTGTCATATTTTGTTTTGGCCATTGTTTTGGAAATGACTGCATCTCTATAATCAGTTCATCATAATTTAAATCAGAATGATCCCCAGATGTGAGTGTATTACACAAATCTTTTGCCTGCTTTTCTAGCTCACTAGATGTCAGGTCAGAGAAGTTTATGAGAACACTGAATTTCTTTGCAACATCACTCATCATTCCAGTTCTCTCTCTCAGAGATTCAATGGTCATATCCACAACTACATTGAAAAATTAAAACTCCATTTTTTTCAAGGCATCGGTAATAGGTTCATCAGGGGCCTCATAGGAAAACTGCCTTTTAGTAGTTCCGAGTCTTTTCTGCTTTAGAGCAGCTTCCACATTCATCTCCTCACATATCTCTTTGGCAGATGTCTGGGCATCAGCAAACCCAGTGTCTCTGTAGCTAACAGGGGAGGTTTCAGCCTTCTTGAGAATGTCAACAGCTACATCCAGATGCATGCATTGTGATTGCAGAAGTTTATTCACAGTTTGAACTTTATCCCTATTTATTCGGGGTCGCCGTTTATAATGAGTCGGGGTGCCAAAACGTGGAAATGACGTCATAATTATGGATTATTTTAACCTCATTTGAGGCCGCCACTCGAACAACCGTCTATATGCAAATTTTCGGATTTTGGGTTATACATACCTACTTTCGAATCCAGCAACTCTTCTTCTATATCCTAGTTTAGAAATTGTCCTACTTTCGAATCCAGCAACTCTTCTTCTATATCCTAGTTTAGAAATTGTAAAAAAAAAATATGGTTTTCACGTTCATAATCTAGAGAGACTGAGAGCAACTAGAATTATAAATGCGCAAAATTTGTGAGTTGTTATTCGAGTGAAAGAGCCTGGGATGAAAATGAATCGAAGAACAGTATATCTGCAAAATTTGCAGATAAGCGGTTATTCGATGGAAAAGGAACCCGGATAATGTTCTGTCGAACAAAACGTTATCTGCATGCGTCCACCAATGAGGTTCTTTGATTTGGTATGACGTCATATTTAAATGGCACTTAGTTTGGATATCAAGTTCTCGTGTTCCGTGGTTTACCTTATAATTTTCATTAAGCATTTTTTCTGACAAAAATAACAGTTATTGTGATCATCAACTATGGGTAGAAAGCATAAGGAATCGAATGAAATTGAAAACAACGCAGTAGAATGTAGTACTCAGTGTGAAAAGAATAATGTGAGTGCACACGTAATTACTCCTCGATCTTTTTATGGTAAAAAACCAGTAAAAATACCTTCCAAACAGTATACCTTACTGGATTTTAAAATCTATTAGCCTATCATTACTGTACCCAATATTGGACTACGTTCAATGATGTGTTCGGGAAAAAAAAGGTTTTGGTCATGCTCGTTTTTTATGCATAATTATGTGTAATACAAAAAAAAAAAAAATGGTGCTAGTAAATCTTGCATACTACCATGCTTTTAGGGCTACAGTATGCTTTAACACATTTTTTTTAGGTATGTAGTTATGTGATTGCACCACGTAGGCCTACTATGAATGATGTGTCATAGGGAGAGTTTCATAACTGAATAATTTTACAGACCACCATTCTTATACAATAAAGTTTTTTTAATTTTTATATTTCTTCTTCCCATCGTTATATAATTACACTAGTTTTTAATCATTTAAATTTCTAAAATCTAGACTAATATAATGTTGCATGTTTTTGCGAACATTTTCATATATAAAACTTTTTAAAAAAAAAAGCAGTAATATGGAAAAGGGCTTCAAATATTTAGGAGAATGTGACCTACGCGTTTCTGAGATTTGTCAGGCCGAGAGAGAAGTAGGCGCGCGGACGGAAACTAAAATATTTTTTTCGAAATATTTCACCATTAAAGTCGAGAGTATATGTTCTAAGAACTTGCAATAGTTTTAAAATAAAAAAATATTATATATAGACTGTTAAGATTTTTATGTTATAAATGCGTTTTTGACCTTTTCGTTGAGTCAATGGACCCGATTCGTAGTTATTTCAGTACTTATTTCGTTACGTTATATGCAAATATTTTCAAAATGATTTAAAGCTAACAACCTTCCAATAATTTTTGTTATATTGTGCATGTTTTTGCGCACATTCATATATAAAACTTTTAAAAAAAGCGTAATATGAAAAAAGGCTCAAATATTGGAGAATGTGACCAATCGCGTTTTTCTCCGATTTCTGTTTTGTGCAGTTAGCCGGTTGTTCGAGCGGTGGCCTCATTTATGAAAGGAATCAACGCAAAATATCGCCTCCGGTTTTGACCGCGAAAAAGTGATGGATGTCCTATCCATTACTATAGATCATTGGTTTATAAGGTATATAACTCCTGGATTTCATTCGAATTTTCAACTCAGAAATATCTCCAAAAAGTGAACTTTGTTTCTTATAAAAACTATAGGCTAGGCTTATGCACACACAACACAGCTGCACACTTACCTCTACTTTGGGCTCGTTTTTCCTCTTCCTCCTTTTTTCTTTTCTTGTTTGCTGCACCTGACAGCTTGGACTGCCTCTTCATGATTGATAAAGCTTGAATGCTTGACAGCTGCGTTGACAACTTAAGAAAACTCAAAAAAAGAAGTAAAGATTGGAGTAAACATGATGCTTAGAACTTAACTAAGGTGCCGTCGCGAGCAGGCGGCTGTCAGTTTTAAAGCTCTTGATACTGACGACATCTACCTATCCAGTGTTGCCAACTTTTCCGAAACATTAACACCGTTGCATCAAGTATTAACACTTCCATTATTCATTTATTTTCGCGTTTACACTTGTATTTATTTATTTGAATTATTCACGTAAAAATAATACTTCTCTCATTTATTTATATAGTAATTTTGGATGGCAATTTGGCGGCCCCCAATATTTATATAGTAATTTTGGATGGCAATTTGGCGGCCCCCAATATTTATATAGTAATTTTGGATGGCAATTTGGCGGCCCCCAAGCAAATGGCGCCCCAGGCGACCGCCTGTGTCTAGAAACGGCCCTGGGCTAAGGATTTAAGGCCTATAGCTTTATTAAATATATCATACAAAGTATTCATGATGCTGATAAAAGACGAAATTGAAGCACACCTCAGACTGAATGAACAAGATCACGAATGCCAAGCAGGATTCACAGGAGGGAGTAGGATAGAAGATAACATACTTACATTACAATATTGTGTAGAAGAGAGCTACAGGAATAGAAAACCATTAATAGTAATATCTATCGATTACAGTAAAAGCATTTGACTCAGTAAAACGAGAAGTTATGATCGAAGTCATGAAACAGTTCAAAATACATCCAAAGATCATAGAAGCAGTAGTTAATATATATGAAGGGGATAGCACAATAATAGACCTAGGGGAGGGAGTTGAACAGGAAATGGGAATTACTAGTGGGATTAGGCAAGGTTGCACAGGTTCTACTTCACTTTTCAAACTGATGACGTATTTAATAATTAAGAAAATGGAGGAGGAAGGGACAGGATTTGAAAATGAGCTAGTAAAGATAGGGACACTTTTCTTCGCCGACGATGGCTTAGTTTTAGCAAGTAATATAGAAGATGCAAGAATAAATATAAAGATTTTGATAGACATAGGAAATAAATGTGGGCTAGAAATAAAGAGAAAAGCAGCATCATTATTTTTAATATGAAGGATAAACCAGAAGAGATTGAGGATATCAAAGTGAGGGAGAACATAACATATTTAGGAATAAAGATAAATGATACTAGAAATCTGTTTAAGCTACAGAAAAAGGAAATGTTGAATAAAGCACAGAAGTTAGCCAACCTAACCTATTCCGTGATAGAAAAAAGCTGCAACAAAGTTCTAATAGGTAAAACATTCTGGAAAAATATAGCTCTACCTACCATCAGTCTTATATGGAACCAACGTGGTTAATCAAACAAATAGAAAAATTACAAAGAATAGAGAATGGGGTATATAGGAAAATATTAGGAGCATGTAGAAGTACAGTAGTAGCCACATTAAGGGGGGAGATAGGAGCATCTTCAATGTAAATACTTTAAATGGACGGAAAGAGATACTGAAGGAAATAATAACAGATATGCAAGAAAAAGAAAGAAAATGGTGGAAAACAGTGGAAAAGTACATGCAAGAAGTTAAAATAAATGTAAGAAAATTGAAAGGAATGTCCAGAACAGATATAAAGGACAAAGCCAGAATATGGGACACAGAGAGATGGAAAGAAGATTTGGATAATAAAGTATGTGAATATATATAAAATGGGGAAAAGAGAAATAAAAGATGAAGAAATTTATGATAATTCTAGTGGTTCAATACTTCTCTTCAAAGCCAGAACAAACTCTCTTAATTTAAATATAGCAAAAAGGCACCAGAATGAGAACACCTGTTGCCCTTTTTGCCGTAATACAAAGACATATTTCATTTCCTTTTATATTGTGATACTTATAGAGAAGAACGTGTGAAAGCAATAGGGCTACAGCAACCCTATGAAGAGAAGGAAAGTGACAGTCGGAAAATTTTTATTTACAGGTAACAACGAAATAAGAAAAGAAACCATATACTTGATGTGGAAAAAAAAGAGAACAAAAGGAAAGAACTCAACAAATAAACAAAACTAGAAAAAAAAAAACTCAAGAATTAGAGGCGCCGTTGCAAAGGCATTGCCTCGACCCATAACTACTACCCGTAACCCATGGCAGACTGTTTAAGGGTGTCAGAGAGTGATACGATGGACCCTGTGGCTAAGATAAGTTAGCAACCTCCCTTCACTGAAGCAGAGTTTTATACAATGGTGACAGAAATGGCGAAAAGGAAGGCGGTAATAGTTGGAAGTTTCTCAGAGATGGGTGTGACAAGGAATTTGCGAGATGCTGCATGGCAAGAGGTGACAGCAGCAATGGGCAGTGGCCTAGAGATAGGATACTAGCTTAAGTTAGCCTAATATAGCATAGACTACTAATTTCCATACAAGGCTAGGTACCTAGATTGAATAGAGTTTTGGCTAGGCCGTGGCTTATGTTGTACTAGGTATTAACTTCATGTTAGTTATGATATATGCCTAGTATATGTTGGCTATGCAAAAGTATCCTATGATATTGCTTGGAAATAAATGTTTTAGCTTAAGCTGATATGCCTAGGCCTGTGTATTATTGCATAAGTTGCCAATATGCCTTGCCTAACCAAATCCTTTTTTTTTATATATATATTTTACTCAATTCCAAGACATTTTTCTTGTTTAGCATTTCTGCCGCAAATTAATGTTAACCATTTAATCTTAGGTTAGGTTAGGGTGTAAAGTTTGGGAGCTTTTGAAGAATAGCAGTCTCACGCGAGCATGGGACCTGTTCAAAAGGATGAAAAAGGGCCATATTGTTGAATAAGTCATGTCAACAAGATTCTTAACCTAACCATGCTTAGTTGACTCGGGTAGATTGTTATGTACTCTATCTGTGGTATCAGTGTCAATTTTTTCTTTTCTTTTGATGAGGTAGAGATGTGGAAAGTCATTGGATCATAATTACACAATTACATTGATGTTCCTTTTCCAGAGTTATTGCAGTAGCTAATTTCTGTATTACCTATTATCTTTTTAGGTGGTGGTCCTCATGAAATTTTAGCTCTGAAACCTTCAGGGGAAGCTTTGGTAGGATTGGGCCTACTGGAGCAAGAAGCAGTTGAGGGGTTGGCAGATATTGATGACAGTGAGGACCCAGCTTCACCTTCTGCAGGTTAGATAGCACTTCACAGTATGCTGTATTAAATCTGTATATCTCATCTTAGACAGTATGAGTATCAATTGTAACGTCTCCTAGAATGTAAGATAGGTCAAGCCTCAAGTGAATACCAGTTAGCAGTGCTAGATTTACCATGGGGCAAGTGGGGCAGCTGCCCCAGTGCCCCGACATTTTGGGGTCCCCACAAGCCACATACATAAGTAATCACTGGTACTGAATTAAATATGACAGTAATTCATATATACGTATTATGTCATAGCAGATGATTTATTTATTTGATACAGCAGGAAGAGGTTTGTCTTAGAAAAAACATTGCAATTATTAATGCAGTATTAAAAATTAATGTCTATGCATTTATATATAAATGTGCCATAAAAAATAACTTATTGCTCTTAAATCTTTCAGGTTCAGCCTTTTCTGTATGGAAAGCTGGATGTAGTACTTCAGCTGCTGCTAGCAAGCACATGTCAGCATTTCACAGCATTGCAGATGCACAACTCTTAGAGTTTGATATTGATGATGGCTCTGCAGAAGTGTTCGTCGCAGATGATATCCCAATATCAATTATTGAAAAACACCAGTATGCGCGGAGAGGGGAGCCAAGCCGCCCCTCAAGTAAATGTAAGTGTAAGGGTAATAGCTGACAGCATGGTAACAATGACTTGATATCCTTAAGAAACATTTTGCTAATTTTTTTTTTAGTGGTAGTACTTGTAATATAGCCTAGTGGTATTTTTTTTTTTAAACCATGCCCTATATATTCCTATACCATGGGTGCCCATAAGATGATAAATATCATATACCTCTTCATTATTGAGATTAGTATATTGTAAGTTTTGTTTAAGAGTAATGTGATATACTACCTCATTGTCTGAAGCTACTAACCACTAGTATTTAATTTTTTTTTTCCTCCATTATATCGCGTGGTACTTGTGATCTCATGTTATTGTGATAAGTTTAGTAGTTGTTTAATTACAATGCTATTTCATGTTATTACTCTAATGTGGGTATAATGCAAGTTTTATTATTTATAATAGTATAAAATGACACCTCTGTGATCTCAGTTACCTCTACCTTGTTGTATTTCTTTTAGTAAATTTTTTTTTTATTTACAATGCTATTACATGTTATTTCTCTAGTGTGGCTATAATTCGTTTTCTTATAATTTTATAAAATGATACCTTGTGATCTCAGTTACTTCTACCTTATTGTAAGTTTTCTTTTTAGTTACTTGAGTGTATTATTTCTTTCCTGCAAATAATGTACTATGTAATACACTGATATGGATCATTTATTCATAAACTTACTTTGTATTTAGGTGGCATTTATTTCATAATGTGAGTCACTGTATGTAGTACTGTACTTATCTCAGACCACCTTGACCTATGTTAAATGTGCCTTATGAGTACCTGAAGAGAAGTGATAAGCCAGAGAAATTGCATATATATTTTCACCTTTGCATATAGTACATCGTGTAAAGATATATTTTCTGTATTGAGATTTATTAAACAAGACTCAAGAAAAATACAATGTTTTTCTAGCATTGATTAGATAGATATTTTATTGACCATTCTCCACAGAAACATCAAATACAATATTATGAAATTAAACAACGGTCCAAATACATAAACTCATTTCACAAGTTACATTTCCTAAAAAGGAAAAAGAAAATAAAGAACTTTCAAAACAAATGGCATCAATAATTATTAATTTTTTTAAATAACACGAGGTCATATCGAGAGCTGTTCAGAATATCCAATTCTATATCACACAAACAATAATATACAAAAGACTAATAAACATCACATTCAGATTAGACTGGAAATGCGTTAAAATTATAACAAAATGAAGTCAGCTGGGCGAGGCACAATGAGTGTTTGCATTTTATTATTTGAAAACACTCAAAATTAAGCTTGCGATATGAAACATTTGCATAGTCTGATCTTTCTACCATCAAGTCGCTCTAGTTTTTCTTGTTTTCTTCAATTTTTTAGCGATAGTTTTACGCGCCTGAACCGCGCAGTTAATTTCTTTAAGAATTCTTTTCGAGGTTGCAGATTATTTTTCCTATCCGTGCGTTCCTCCGGATTCGGTGTCTGGATCAGCGCCGTGTTTTTTACTCTGCTGAAGCGTCGAGTCTTCATATTGTCGCATTCTGTATCTGGATCGGAATTGAATTGAATTTAATTGAATTTATAAAATTTGTGGCCATTTGCCACGCGCCGGAGCCAAAGGCCATTCAGCGCATATATATCAACGGGATATATTCACTAATAGAAGATACACATAATTAAATCACATGATTAAAATCAAATTAAAATACTCAATTAAATATAAAACAAATGGATTTCCTTAAGAAATTTAAAAATCTCCTCTGTGGGAGCACCCTCTCCTAAAATATCTGACAAAAGGTTTGTTGGTGAAACCAAACAGACGTCTATGATTAAAATAAACAGGTCAGTTAACAAATATATGCCTCACTGTAATGCCAACATTACAATTGAAGCATTGAGGAACCTGCCTCTCTGCTCCACTAGTTGAAAGATCCCTGTGTGTTAAAAATGTATGCCCTATACGCAGGCGTGTTAAAACTATACTAGATCTTCTATCCATCCTTACAGAAGGTGACCAGGGATGAACAGAAGGTCTGTTCGATTTCAGCTTTAAATTGTTATTCAAGTTGGACCAGTGATTCTGCCACTTAGTCCTACAAAATAATAAGTTTAAAATCTTCACAGGGAACCCTCACAGAGTGGGAAGACCGGGAGGAAGCTGCCTGCTTAGCGGCTGTATCAGCCAGCTCATTACCACTAATTCCCACATGCGAGGGAACCCAACAAAACTTCACACTGATGTGTTTTCAAGAATGCAGGAGGACCAGCCAATCCTGCACCTCTTGAATGAGTTGATTAGATGGCATAAGCTTCTGTAGTGCAGATAGAGAACTCTGGGAATCACAATAAATATAAGTCCCCCCAGTGCTACCTATACTAAAAATAAATTTTTAAACTAAAAATAGCATAAATCTCAGCATTAAAAATTTGAGAAGAATTGAGAAGTTAATAGGGAGGCCTTTTTTTAATTGTTCTCTCACCGTTGCCAATCTAGTGGAGCGTCACACATACGCCGATGCATTTACAAACTGTTTCAATGAATTCTACTTGTCCTAGTAATGCAGTAACGATAAAATTGCTGTAATACGTACGTATATATAATACAAATAGATACGCTAATTTCACTTATTTCCCCGGCTTAGTGTAAGTCTTATACCTAGTTTGGAGGGTAAACACGTACCAATTAACAACACTGATAAACAATGAAGAGCGCAAAACGCCGCAAAGAATGCCGTAGTCCCCTTTCATAAGTGCTGGTAAGAGGTTGGTTTACGAATGTTGTGATTTAAGTGCCCCAACGTCTATGGGTAAAAGTGGTGTGCAGATTTAGCACAGGAAATGGGAAGTTTGTTGACACAAGCTACTCCGTAAACATCAAGATGGCGTTAATCTTCTAAATACCTCGAGTTTTAAGTAAAAATTTCTAATGCGTTTTAGTGAGATTTCCACTGCCGTAGCCACCCTTTTCAGTACCCTGTTTAAATCTTAAAATTTGGCCTTAATTTCTAACTTTGGAAAAAATACTACGAAAGGAGAGTAGAGGTCTTTAGCTCCGTTTCTCATCAACAGCAAGTCGCAACTGATGCCCATCTCCGGTGTCAGGACGCGTAATAATGTACTTTTTCGGAGGGTGGCAAGCGTTGATTGTAGGTGGCCTGCCGTGGTGATATACCCTATCTTACACAATTCGAAGAGATGTTTCATGTATGGCATTTCTGCCCCAAAAGAATGTTAACCATTTAATCTTAAGTCAGGTTAGGGTAAAACGTTAGGGAGCTTTTGAATAGCATTCCCACACGAACATGGGACCTGTTCTAAAGGATAAAACTGGGGTCCATATTTTTAAAAGGGTCTTATCTACAAGACCTACTCTTATCCTAGGCTAACCTGAACCTAACCTAACCATGCCTAGTTATGACTTAAGTAATTGTTATGCACTATCTGTGGGATCTCACTTTTTTCTTTGATGAGGTAGATGTGTGGAAAGTCATTGATCATAATCACTGTTGTCGGATATTTTCTCGACTTATTATATGATTCGTGTCCGGATGTTGTGGGCAGATGACAAGGCCTTGAGGAGGCGCGCGCACTAAAACTCTTAAGGCGAGATACAATAAAATTTGGTCAACAATTTTATTACGAAAAAATAAAAATTTAAATACATTAACAGAACACCGAAACTTAAGTCCCTAGCAGAATTCCACAGTTCACGCAATTTCGTACTGCTTTCACGCAGTTAATACAAATAAACTAAAAACTTTCTGGCTTTCTTATGGGGTAGCACATAGGGTCTTTGAAGTCACGTGTCGGCAAAACACTAAGTTCATAACTGGACGAAAAATCTGCACAATTCGAGACCCATTAACTCAATATCACAAACAAATAACATCTTTGCACTGACAGCTTTCTTTTGCTGCATAAATCGAATCCCTCATCGCAGGGATGGCACATGTATACGTGGATAAAGTTGACTTACTGTTTAGACGGAATTCGACCTAGCAAATAAATGGCGACAGCTGGGACTAGGAGTCGGATGATTGAGACTAATTTCTTCGGTAGTTAAATGCATCAAATTCTGGGCAGGAATGACACGTCAGTCAGTGACGTCACTTCGCCCTTCTTCAAAGGAAACTTACGCTTTCCCGCGTGAACTACAGAATCCTTGTAGTTCAAGCGGGAATCATTGATTATTTCGACATTACATATATTACTAAATCTATTTTATTCTTGAATGTGAAATAAGACTGTTACGTTATTATTTAAGATCAAGGAATTGACTTAAAGTTCTGGCTGAAGGCCGTAATCTGCAAATTCTTTAATGACTATGGAGTCCTTGGCTCCAAATCTATACATAGATAATTTATCTCTTACTAGTGATCAGCGAATTATATTTATTAATGAAAATTCATAACGTCTTCTTTTCTATAAGACGCGCTCCTTCCCCGCCATGCATTTAGGAATCGCGTCATAAACTGTCGTGTATTGGACAGCTTTCTGTTCAATGAATCGCCCGCGAGATCCCTCAGTCTTGCCCCAATTTAACGCAACACTTGTGAAGTTAAATGGCGGGGATTTCGAATGATCAGTTCGAAATTCACGACAACTGTCAATAATTACACAATTACATTGATGTTTCTTTTCCAGAGTTATTGCAGTAGCTAATTTATGTATTATAATCTTTTGAGGTGGTGGTCCTCATGAAAGTTTAGCTCTAGAACCTTCAGAGGAAGCTTTGGTAAGATTGGGCCTACTGGAGCAAGAAGCAGTTGAGGTGTTGGCAGATGTTTCTGATATTTTTCAGGATATATTGTCTAATCAAAAAGAATTAAATGAAAGTGTAAAAGAATTAAATGGAAATGTAAGGGTAATAGCTGACAGCATGGTAACCATGACTGATATGCTTAAGAGACATTATGCATAATTTTTTTTCAAAGTGGTAGTACTTTTAATATAGTCTATACAGTAGTAAAATCTATTTTTTTTTTATACCATGCCTTATATGTTCCTATACCAAGGGTGCCCATAATGTGATAAATGTCATATACCTCTTCATTATTGAGATCAGTTTTTTGTAAGTTTTTTTGTTTAAGAGTAATGTGATATACTACCTCATTGTCTTATGCTAATCACTCCATTACTTAATGAGTGTTTATTTTTCCTCCATTTACTCTTATTACATCGTGCTTCTTGTGATCTCGTGTTATTGTGATAAGTTTAGTACAGCATTTGTTTATTTACAATGCTATTTCATGTTATTTCTCTATTTTGGCTATAAAGCATGTTTTCTTATTTATAATAGTATAAAATGATACCTCTGTGATCTCAGTTACCTCTACCTTATTGTAAGTTTTTATTTATTTACTTTAGTATGTTATTTCTTTCCTGGAGATAATGTACTATGTGATACACTGATATTGCTATTATTAAGGGTCATTCAGTGATACAGTAACCTATTTGTATCTAGGTAATATGAACATCAAATTCATTTATTTCATAACTTATTTGTATCTAGGTGGCATTTATATCATAATGTGAGTCACTGTATGTAGTACTGTGCTTATCTCTGACCACTTTAACCTATGTTTAATGTGCCTTATGAGTACCAGATGAGAAGTGATAAGGCAGGGAAATTGCATACATATTTTCATCTTTGCATATAGTACATAGTATAAAGATATATTTTCTGTATTGAGATTTATTAAACAAGACAAAAAATATATTGTTTTTCTAGCATTGATTATACATGAACATTTTATAAGATATACGATAACTAAAGGTCAAAACAATCAGATTATAATATAGGAATTTTAGATTGTATATATGAAATCATTTTAAATAATAAACATCCAATAACTTTAAATCTAACGTCTGCAGAGGAATATCACACTATTACAAAGCAATTAGAGTAACTTGCAAAATAAAACTAAGTATAATGGCGTTCATTGACATATACAAGAGGTAGGAGACATCCTCTTCTTACTTGTCAATCCCAAAGTTGCCTTTCCCACCTCAAAGGCTGCTCTAACCAGCCCTAGCGCAAAGGCTCTCACGGCGCCATATTTCCAAGATGGCGGGGCGCACTTGGTGTTTTGAGTATGAGCCTTTCGAGTAACAGCCGACTGGAACGGCGCCTTTGGAAGTTTTGAGTATGCGGCCCCTGTACTGATTACCCTAGGTTTTAATAAATCTGAAGAAGTTGAAAGTACCTATACTCTGTTTTTTTTTTATCTGTCCATCCGCCTGTGGTGTTTTTGTATGGTAACACTGCGTCCCGGGCTTTAGATAGTTACATTCAGCTTACATTCAAACAATAATACAATATCCTATTTCGAATATTAACGGTGGTAACTTCGCATACAGTAAATTATTAAAAAACACTTTTCAGTTGCAAATGTACACTCAGATATCCTTTTATTTACCTAAAACTTACACATAGCGTAACTATCTAAAGCCCGGGACGCAGTGTTACCATATCCAAACACCACAGGCGGATGGACAGATGAAAAAAAACAGAGTATAGTTTGCGTGTACATCTGCCTAAGTTGCTGTGCACTAAAATCAGTGCCTTGAGTAGGTTTGTTTCTGTTATCAAGCAAGACTAAATATTGATCTTTACCACTATCTATTGCCTTTTTTAATAAGTCCCTTGGCCATTTTGACTGCAGATTCTGATAATCCATTGGATTGTGAATGCTTAGGGCTTGTTTCTGGGTGTTCGATATCCCATTCCCTTGTAAAATTTTGAAGTCTGTATTAGTAAACTGAGAACCACAGTCACTTATGAGTACAGTAGGGGACCCATACCTTGTAAAGTGCAGCTTCAATTTACGAATCACACTGGATGTTTTGGTATTTTCTAACCTGCCAACTTCCCAAAAATTACTATAATAATCAATAGTTACTATAAAAAACAAACTATCCTCTAAGCTCAAAGAGGTTTACACCCACTTTTTTCCATGGCCTGCCACTTAATTCATAAGACTTGAGGCTTTCTCTTTGTTGAGCAATTTGATACTTATTGCAAATTTCACATCTAGATATAAAATCTTTTAATTCAGCATTCATTCATGGCCAAAATATGGACTTTCTTGCTCTGCATAAGCATCCATTTACACCTATGTGAGACGAATGTACAGCCTCTTTTATCTCCTTACACAAACCGATGGGTATAGCTAAAGATTCACCTTTAAAGATTAAGCCATCCTGCACAGTAAACTCGACCCTAGCAGAGAAATATGGAATCAAACTTGTTGGTATTTGATTCTTTGTCTCTGCAACCCATACATAATTGCTTCAGCCAACTGTTTCAAAGTTTCATCCTGCCTAGTAGCTTAAAGAATTTTGTTTAATCATTCCTCTCTAATGGGTGAGTATGAGACCATGTTAATTGCTTCAAAATCACTACCACCTTCATTAACTGGTAAGTAAGATCTAGATAATAAGTCAGCTACATACATTCCTTTACTAGGTGTGTACTCAAGCTCATTGTCATATTGCTGTGCATTTAAAAGCGTCCACTGTAGCCTCTAAGGAGCTTTGGTCAAAGGTTTGCTAACAATGGACATAAGAGGTTTAGTCCTGTGACCGTATGTATATTGATGAAATTTCTATAAAGCAAAGACAACAGCTAGCATTTCTTTTTCTAATTGTACACAATACATTTCTGTTGGTGCCAATGCCCTACTAGCAGACATTGTTTACTATCATTACTGTTACAAACACTATCTACAGAAGCAGCCTAAGAAAGACAAAGCAAGTGATCCATATGAATGTGCATATGCTCATACAGTCGATGAAGTGCAGAAGGAAATATTAGAAAGTCACTAGTCGATAAAAATGAGCATACTCATGGGCCACTTCAAGGTACACCTTGCACAACAAAGGGAAGAAAGTGCAAACTACAAGTCACAGAAACGGAAGAACCATTTGCTGAAAACATATGACGAGAGAATTTCATTTTGGCACTCCAGAAAACGATGGGAATCTGAAATAGTTTCCTCCTCCGCCATTCCCAAGGGTCAAATTGTGGAATCTGCAATGATTATTACAGATGACATAACTACAGCAGCTCTTAATAATGATGATGATGAAGACAGGGTGATTATCCCTTGTGCATTGCAGCAGTCTTACCATTCAGCCATATATCTCAGACATCAACCGAAGAAAGTAAACATGTTAGAGAACCAGATTGCCAGTCCCCAGAAGATGTCAACTTTTTAACCTGGATAATGTCTCCAACAGAATTGGGTACTGAAGACAATGCAGATATCAAATCAGCAAAACCTGATATGTACTGAAGGGTGATATCAGTTGGACAGGACTTGGTGTACAATGCATCAAAATGAAGAGTAAAAAGAGCCAAACATGTGTCACTAGTTATGACTGAAAAATCTGACCAGAAGTTCATAAGTGGTAACATTTCTAAACTCCAAGTTACTATAATTAATTCACAGCACCCGTGTATCAGTGCCCAACCCCTTCCCCTACAACGCTCCTAGTTGGCTGTTGATCAGCCAGTCATAGGGCTGGAAAGTTGCAAACTGGTCAGTGTCTCTCAAAACGTCATATAGTGAGCATCTATGCTCTGACCTCTCCTGACAAACATGTCTTTAAAAAATTATAACTTTCATTACACCTCATTTTGACCGAAGAAAAGTAGTGTTTCCCAATTTCATCACTAGACATTGTCAAGCCAATAATTTAAGGATATATGAATTCTGTGCTTCAGTAAACTTAATGTTAAAATATGTATAGTGAAATAAACATGAAATTATAAGATAAAATATAATTTATCATTCCTTACATGACATCGCAGTGCCCTTCACGGGCACAGATATTTCATGGCAAAGGCAAGGAGGCAGGACTGGATCTTGCACAGATAGACAAAGTTTCAGAACTTGCAATGCTGACTTTGGGTGAAACCTTTGAAGTGAGTGAAGAACTACATAAGTAATGTGAGCAATTTACCACTCTGCTCTATGGGGTTGACTATGCACAAAGTGTCAATGATGCGAGGTAAATTTTCTTCTGTGTTAGAAGCCACCAATCACAGCAACTTCCATCAACACAAATTACGGGCTGCTGAAGAGCGAGAGCCCGTGCCAGCATAAGGCTGGCTTAATCTATCATCATCATCATCGACACAAAATGCACTAAGACAGCATGTTGAAAGAGCAAATTACCAGACAGCAATTTGGAAACGTGCCTAAGAAACTGATCTTAACATCCCCAATCCCAGTGGTCATGGCTGGACTCTGACTGATGGTGCGCCATCCATATACTGGACAGACAAACAACCTGGGCCCCCGTGTCCTAATGGAGTATTTAAGCTGTGGATGTAAGGCAACATCTCGTCGATCTCCATGTTTAACAAAGCACTGTTCTTGCAAAGGAACAGGCCTTGCAAGCATTGATGCATGTCGATGTAGGGACTGTGCAAACAGAAAATAGCTATCACAAGTGGACAACGGAAGTGATGATAATGATTTTGATAACGATCAGACTCCACTAGGGTTGCCACCTCGCGCTCAGAAAAATACAGAACATAGTTGTATAAGGAGGAAATGATACGGCGAGTGGAGCAAACCCCTTCAGATGGGGGTTCAAGGGGGTGCGTTGAGGACCTAAGAAAATTTTTGAAATATGTCCTATTTCTGGGGCATTCTGAGGCGATGTGCAGCTAACATCAGTGTGAGGAAGTCATGTTTTATATTTGATGAGGACTGGAAGATCACTTCTCAAGTTGACAGTTATCAGTGAAGTGACAAGTCTATATAAATACTAAACTAAATGACATGCGTGACATAGATAATAATATTATATAATATAATATATATCTATATATATAATATATATTATATAGTATATATAGATATATATATATATATATATATATATATTAAGAAAATTGCAGCCACGAAGGAAAATGGAAACAAACACGTACTGGAGGATGCTAAAGTACTTTCGTTTTATTATCAAGGACAATGTTCACAGCAAAACTTGTGAACACATCCAGTGTTTCAATTTTCCTTTGTGGCTGTAACGTTTTTTATATCTTCGTGATTTAAAATCACACACACACACACATTATATATATATATATATATATATATATATATATATATTATATATATATGTGTGTGTGTGTGTGTGTACCATAAAGCTTATTTTATTCGTTCAGTACTAAACAAAATAAAATACAGGATTTATATCCACTGCTATTTTACACGTACCGAAGGCAACCGTTGACATATTTTGCAGTCTGTCAAGGCTGACTGAAAAATACGCTCATGTAATTTTTAAAAAATAATGATGTTCAGACAGCCAAATGCAGAGCAAATGACGTTCTGTATTGGCTCAGTGCAGAACGCAACATCTCGCTCTCTAATGCAGAACAAATCTGTATTTTAAAGAACGGGTGGCAACACTGGGTGTAAATCCACTGCAGGTGGATTTGTTGATGCTAAAAACAGATTAATGTAAATTTGGTAACTAGTTTATTACCAACTGTTTCTATCATAATTATCTCTAATGTTTATAGAGTCATGGTTTTATTTAAGTGAAAACATTAATTTGGTTTGACATGCCTGTGCTCTTTTTTCCAATGGCAATCATTCCAATCCATCATTCTTAACAATGCTAATTGTGATATATGATAGCCTTCCTATTGTACTGAGTTGGCATATTAAAATATCCTTAATTAAGGTTTAAATACACTAAATAAAATGAATGAAAATGAAACATGATTTCATATTATCATATTGCATGTCGCACGTAAGTTATAAAGTAGAAAGGATGGAAATAAGAAAGCCACATTATGTCACAAAAAATCAAACTAACAGAAATGACGGCCATTTTGAAATATCCAAATTAGGCATTTTCAAAGAGTGAGGCTTGTAGGATGTTGAAAAGAACCAAACAACACACAAGCAAGTGATAAAATTCTGCAACAAAAAAACTTCTAAGGGGTGGGGTTAGAAAACGTAAATTTAGAACTGTTTCCGGGTAAATGCTGACCTGGAAACAAGCAGAAACGAAAAGCAGGCATATATTTACTTATTGGGGGTCAGCTAAATCTTTGTGGTCTTGCGTGATCACGGTCCAGTATGCGTGATGGACTACTATGCATTTCTTGGCCGTGTCCAATTGATTTTCGCTGATAAAATCCTACCAAAACATCGGATATGGGTCACATTTTGGAAATAGGTATTTGAAGCCACAGCCTAATTGGCAAAAATATGCAATAATGTCTAATGTGAATAATAAAGGCACTTACCAGAGTAAATCTAAGAAATTGCAAGGGTAACTTGCTAAATTTAGACGCACCCAGAGAGAGACTATGTAGACGTCATTACTGAAGGCCCTCCCACTCATTGAAACTCTACTGTAGTATGACGTAGTTACTAGACACTCCAGTCGTATAGCCACTTTATGAATGAAGACACACAAACAGATACCCTATACACTTCTCTCTCTCTCTCTTTATATATATATATATATATATATATATATATATATATATATTTCCTTTAAGCATAACTACATTGTAGTGCAATATGATACTCATAATTCATAAATTTTATAATCCATTAATCCAATTATTCTGCTGAACTGCATTAAAACTGAAATGTGAAATAAACTTATACAAAGATTAAAATATAAAACGATGTAAAAGCATATGTTGTTGTTTGTTTAAGATTAAGACAGCTTGTTCGAATCTGAGTCTTGCTCATTGAGCAGACAATAAGTAAAGAAGTTTCGTTACAAATACAGATATCAATATTTCTACATGAGTAAAGTAACAAAAAAAGAAAATAGAGAACACACAACCAAAATGATTTTTATTAATTTTCATCATAGTCATCATCCAGGTATAGGTCTTCTATATCCTCCTCATCGTTGTCTAAGTTTATAATGATAGGTCCAACAGGCTCTTGAATGTTGTCCATTGACCAATACCCATCCTCAAAGGCTCGAGATCGTTTCACTGCAGACCCCCAAACACTTTCAGTGGCCAAAAGCTTGGCTTCCTCCAGTCTTGCCTGCAAGTGTGCCCGGGTGAATCGCTGTAAAGATGAACCGCGCATGACGTTTCATACACGCCCATCAGTGTTGCCAAAACGCGGAGAAACGACCAAAAGTGCGAAGATTCGAGTGGGAGTCTTTGAATGCAGCGCTGCGGTCTGTACTCCGCATGCGTGCGGAGCTGTAGGTCCGCATATTGTATTTATGCTATTGAAACTTTTTTCCATTAATAAAAGTCTAAGCTAAATTATAACTTGTTTCATTAACCACATTGCACATATTTAATATTTCTTTAAAATGCTAATATTATTAAAAAAACGAACCATTCTCACTAGTCTTTAGGTCCAGCAATCTTCAATCTGCCCTCGTAATTAAATATATAGGTTAGTAAAATTTGGTTAATTTGTAAATTAATCTTAGGGCGAAGACTGTCTTACATTATTGTAAACTTAGTCATGTTTAATGAGTATTTTTTTTTCTTTTAGAAAACAAGTGCAAATGTGTTAGGCAATTGCATTAATTGAAGTGATTCAACTGATTATAACCGAATAAGTTTCGATACCAGTATACTAGCCTCAGGAAGTGGTGTATTAAGATCGTGTATTTTCTTTATATTAATGTAGTTTGTTGCTGAAAATTGGACCATTTATGATGTGCTCTTTTCCAATTTCTTGAAACTCATAGTCCTGAATAGGGCATTCGTTTGGCTTAGGATTGCCATATATATACCATAAAACATGTATAATATGCTGTCCATTCTCCTGGGGAAATATCTCATTACAAAAATATCCATGGAGTAATAAAAGGTGGCATTAGACCTACATGTTTAATATCGTTTTTTAAGCCTAGACCTATGTTATATATTAGGTTGTTTATCATCATTATTACTTCAGCAAAGGTTCTGATTTAACATACTGCATATTACATAAAGTGACAAATGTGGTTTAAAAAAGAAAGGAAAGAACAAACTACCTATGGATATCGAAGGACTTATGGAGTTGGCTAACGCAAAGAACCGAGTGAAAAGCAACCGTTTTTTTTTTAGTAAAGAAATACATTTCAGTGCAGTTTGTTTTAACTTCCCACTTTTTGCTGAAAACTTTATGAATAAAAATTTTACTTGCCAGCGTTCACTTTGTAGCCTAATTTACGAATCAAATCATATATAACAATAAATAACTATAAAACAGTAACACACACACACACACACACACACACACACACACACATATATATATATATATATATATAATATATATATATATATATATATATATATATATTTGAAGTTTTTATTGTAAAACTAATATTGTAATACCTACCTGACCTGAACTAGCCCTGGTCACTTACCAGCCCGAACCATCATTTATTAAAAATTTACCAAATCTTTCGGTTAAAATAAACGATCAGTGTTGCCAATCTCCTGGCAAACACCCTCGTTACCTAGTTACCAGCCCACCGCTAGTAGCCCTGCCTCACGGGCCGGTCACACCTGCCCTCTCACGTCAATCATAACTCAATAACTCTGTATGAGAGGGGAGGAGGGTGGGAATCATTCAGGTGTCAGGTAGGTATTACAATATTAGTTTTACAATAAAAACTTCATATTGCAATACACCCCCACCTGAACACCTGAACTAGCCCGATTAAACAACATTAATTTGGAGGTGGGGAATCAAATCTGCCCGGCCCTCCACTGTACTAGTTGTCAGTCAATATAATTGAGTACGCGAGTCAGTCTCAAGTTCATTTGTCACTCGTCCAAGCTAATCTCCCATGGTTTGGCCTTCTAGGCCTGCCATATGTGGAGGGAAAAACTCCCTGCACCTCTACCCTAAGGTCAAAACTCATTGAGTGCGGAAGGGATACAAAACCTGTTTCCTCTCAGCTGGGCTATGTGCCTCACCTGAGTAGAGGAAAAACTGAAGACCTCCCATGTGGCTCTCGGCCTCTCATGTATGGAGGGAATCTGAAGACCTCCCATGTGGCTCTCGGCCTCTCATGTATGGAGGGAATCTGAAGACCTCCCATGTGGCTCTCGGCCTCTCATGTATGGAGGGAAACTGAAGACCTCCCATGTGGCCTTAGGCCTCTCATGTACGGAGGAGACAACGGTGTCGTCGATCGTAGTGATGTCCTCTCTTGAGTGTTGTACCTGCCTGTCTGTACTCTGCCTGGTTGGCACTTGGAAAAATACCCTCAGATAGACCCAGACATGTTCTTTCCTATCTTTCCTAATACTTAAAATCCTCTTGTGATATATCATATCATGAATACCTTATACATATTCCGAATATTCGCTCCCTACTCTAATACTAACTCAGACAGCAAGATTGTTGGGTTTTTTAAAAATAGAATTTAGGCCAAAGGCCGAGTATTGGGACCTATGAGGTCAGTCAGCGCTGAAGGGAAATTGAGAAAGTTTGAAAAGGTGTGAAAGGAAGAAAACGCCTCTGTTGCACAATCTCGAAGTCCCAGTGTTAGGAGAGCGTGGAAAATAGGATGAGAGGAATATGAGAATATGAATCAGAAAAGTGAGAGAGAGAGAGAGAGAGAGAGAGAGAAACACAATCGTCTAGGAAAAAGAGAGAATATATCAGGGAAAGAGAGAGAGAGAGATAAAATCAGAGAGGAGAGAGAGAGAGAGAGAGAGAGAGAGAGAGAGAGAGAGATCGATCGTCTAATATCTCCACCTCCGCAAATTGCAGCAAGTTAAAAGTGTTATTATCTTAACGATAATACTCGTATAACTCCGTACAGCTATGAACAACCGAACGAGAACTTGTTGCTAATGCGATCGAACTCCTATAACAACATCACTTTATTGTAGTGATCAGCGTGTGACGTATCGAATCCGATAGCAACATCCGTTATTGTATTCATCCGCGTGGGACGGTAATTACTGGTATTTCATGTTATAAATGCAGCTGAAGCTAATAAGGCAATTACGTTCATCAGCAACCTGGACAGAAGTCCCGAGCTTATGTATGAATTCCAACGCAGCCGTGGTAAAAGAAACTAATAGCATGAAAGAGCTCATTACTGTTGTTTTCACACAGACAAGATTAATAACGTATATAAGTGTAAGGTTCGTAATACCTATGAAAACGAGTGAAAAAACGAACGGAATCCTAAATTTAACGCCATCTAACCCGAGGGAAAAAACTAGCTTCCGATGAGACGTATCAGTCAAATTTTGGTCTTAAATTACATCGTAAGACGAACAGTATGA
The DNA here is from genome assembly GCF_015104395.2 of Macrobrachium nipponense. Classification (NCBI taxonomy): domain Eukaryota; kingdom Metazoa; phylum Arthropoda; class Malacostraca; order Decapoda; family Palaemonidae; genus Macrobrachium; species Macrobrachium nipponense. The sequence goes on along the minus strand of NC_061102.1, from coordinate 35,122,640 downwards.
CTTCGTTTACATAAGTTAAGTATCCAGATATTCATTAATATGCTAACTAAGGACAAAAACATTAGCCGAGACCAAGTGATATGGTTGAATCTGAAGCCAAGAGAAAAAAAAAAATAGACTAGCCGGCATCCTTGTCTGTCTAAACCACACCTCCTTACAATAGTGCTGTTTGACGACAAGCTAGTGTAATATAAGTTAATTGAAAAGTAATAAAATAATATTTAAAGGTAATTAAATTAACTTTATTAGGCCTAATATAAATTTCAGTTGTCATTGTAATTTGATAATACGACTGGTAATAATTTGTAACTCGTAATTGACATCAGCTCAATGTAAATACTGACGGCATAGTTTGTTAAAAACGTATGGAAGACGTCATGCATACAAATTCCTTATATCTGACCATCTGTTTATATTCCCCAAGATAGATACCTCATTGACTATATTAAATGTCAACATAGTTGAAGACACGTCTCCTTTAAGACGTTTGTACAAACTTGGCATAAGTGAGAGTTGTTGTTACGTTAGTCATTTTAGTCAATCAGGAGAGAATGAGATGGATACGGCGACGCAAACCCGTATTCGTCATCCGCTGATTCCAGCGTGAATGACTGCCGAGTTTAGTGTTTATACTACCGCCCAATATGATGATACAAACCTAATACCAATTATAAATTGCTTTAGTCGGACAGAATCCGATCTTCATTCTGTTCGATTACATTCATATTAATTATCCTCAGATCGGATTCTCGTTCGTTTTTTTTCCAATTACACCTGTATTGAATTATCCGAAGTCAAGATTGCCTTAAGCCTACAGCGTTAGCCAAAATAAAAATAACTACCGAGATGTTGTACAGCGAATACTTTAGGTTAGGCTAGGCTACTGAATATGCATACGATATATCATCGTGAACACTAGGCTAACCGTAGTTAATTTTATTCGATTTCTCTTCATACTGAATATCGTAAGTCAATATGCATTGAACGGAGAATTAGTTGATATTAACAATTATCGTATCGTATACGGTAAGAGGAAAGTAACCTTAAAGACGAAGGAGCATGCATATCTGAAAGACCAACCCTGGCCTAAAAGCTTCTGATGCAAGGAACTCGAAGCGGAGGAAAAAGCCTAAAGATGCTCTAAGGACACTGTGCCTCTAAAAACTACTACTTTTAATAGAAACCGAGACCCGAAGAAGCCTGCTTCTCTTCCTAAACTAAACACTATGTAGCCTATTATCCCTACTCGTCTATATCTGACCTAAGTTTTTTATCATCCTGAGAAACTTACCACATCGAGGGAAGGGGAAATCTGCTGCCAACACTGCCTGCTCCGCGCCAGGGGGGGACGGCGGATCCTGCCCGTGGGCTTGCGGATTCCCCATAACCCCCAGCACCGGTTATTGGGCTGATTCTGGAACAGGCAGGGGAGCTGGAAAAGAACGATTAGTAATTTCAGTATCCCTATTGCTCGATCTATCCTCACATAATCTTGACCTAAAATCGGTGACAGAGATGTCATCGAGGGAAGGGGAATCTGCTGCCAACACTGCCTGCTCCGCGCCAGGGGGACGGCGGATCCTGCCCGTGGGCTTGCGGATCCCCATAACCCCCAGCAACCGGTTAGGGCTGATTCTGGAACAGGCAGGGGAGCTGGAACAGAACGATTAGTAATTTCAGTATCCCTATTGCTCGATCTATCCTCACATAATCTTGACATAAAATCGGTAACAGAGATGTCATACTCGATGTCAGCGTACTCTCAAGTCTCTTAAAGAGCACTGTCTCTAAGAAGTCTTTATCTTGATCTACGTTAGTCTCTTCCTGCCTACAGTTACTTCTTAATACGAGAACCTTTCCTATGTTTGAGATACCCTAACATCTGGTCCAAAGACCACTCCTGACATTCCAAAACATCTGGTCTTTACATTATATTGAACAGGCCTACAATTTACGCATAATGGAATGACTATCGTGTCATAGGGTACTCATCCTTTTCTTGCATTGTTGGCAAAGACGATACGTTGTTGAACTCCCGCTCGTCGTTTTCTGTGATGTCGTGGCCGAGGATGCAGTAGTCGTTGTCGTAGCCTGTGTTGTTTCTTCCTTTGCAGAATCAATGTCTAATGACAAGGTATTAAGAGCATCCAACCGTAATCCAAAGGGATGCGTAATTCGTCCCCAAATTCAATCAAATCAAAGGTGCAAATGAAGGCCGGGCAAGACCAAATAGGAGTTCGCTGTGGATACATCTGTACTCCACCCCGAACGATAAGTGATTGACGTGAGAGGGCAGGTGTGACCGGCCCGTGAGGCAGGGCTAACTAGCGGTGGGCTGGTAACTAGGTAACGAGGGTGTTTGCCAGAGATTGGCAACACTGATCGTTTATTTTAACCAAAGATTTGGTAAATTTTTAATAAATGATGGTTCGGGCTGGTAAGTGACCAGGGCTAGTTCAGTGTTCAGGGGGTGTATTGCAATATGGAATGTAATCAATCATCTTCAAGACTGAACACCGTGCACGTAGCACGTATCTCGTTCGATTCTAAATTTTACTATCATTAAAGTTACGTCATGTTTCAAAAGATATGAAGGCAACTGAATTTCGGAAAGGGGAAAATCTAACTCTAAAAAGGTTTAATTATAGTGGACCCAACTCATATACTGGTAAAAATTAAGTATAATATAACCAGGGTGACTATTTCATCTATTTAGTGTAGCAAAATAACATTGCTTGGTAACACGTACTACACCTCCCGATGCGGAGTTAGTTTCTTGGCGATGTGCGGACTTCGCGGCAACCCTGACGCCCATACTTGCTCAATGGCATTGAGCTCTGGGTGGGCAGGTGGCAGACGCACCACCTCGTGGCCCCACTCTCGAATTATGTTGTCCACGATGTACTGTGGTTTTGGCCTGTTCTGTTGACATGTGAGCAACAGCTCAGGTCTTGTGGCACCGTCTGGGGTAGGGATTCGGCGACTCTGAAGCCAGGTAATAAGGTCTGCTCTCTTGGTGGCCGTGGTAGGACACTGACACTCGTCTAATAGCTGGCTGTGATAAGGTGCGTTGTCGAGCACCAACACTGATGGTTCAGGCAGCAATGGTAGAAGCTGCGTTGTTAACCAGCGTATGAACAGCTCGCCTGTCATTTCCCCGTGGTAATCGCCACTTGTACTCTTTGCAGGATAACAAAGGAAAGAGCCTTCAATAAATTCATTTGCTGTGCCAGCTGCTACCACCACGAAGCGCTCTCCCTCGCCAGGTGGTACCTGTCGGCTATGCGTGGCACTGGTAGCAGGTTGTGCGGTGTCCACCCACTCTCTGTTGTGGCTCATTCTGGTGGTGAACCACGTCTCATCGACATATACTATCTCCCTTCCATCTTCTCGATGGCGCTTCAGAGCCCGTAGAGCCCCGATCCGTCGGCAAACCAAAATCATGGACTCTTTTGCAAAATACATCTTTCGTTGAGACGTTACAGTAGCTTTTAGCAGTGTTACCATAGCAGTTCTGATTTTCAAAAGAAATCGTGTCGGAAGCGAACGTTCGTGAACTTCAATTCCGCTGTCCTCTCAGCTCATGAAGACACTTTTTAGGGGAGTGCTTCACAAACTTTCAACAAACGTTTTTTCACATACTTAGGAGGTCAATGATATTGTAAATCGATATAAAGTAAATTATACGTTTTCTCATTCATTTTAGACCTGTCACATGCAGAAATATAGTGATGCAAAAATAAAACATAAAAAGGCAAAGTGAAGAATTTTTTTCTTCAGTGCCGTGGAATTTTATTCCACAGCGACGTGGCCTGTGGTCTGGAAAAGCCACGGAGGGTTGCCAGATGTCACCAGAAAGCCACACTATTCGACGAAATTCCTTAAAACGGCAACCCTGATTTCTGAATACCATATCTTGCAGGAGCTGCCACACCGCTATCTCGGAGGCTGTTTCAGGGATTATGTTGGCTGTCTTCAAATCTGTCATCAGGGTTCTAACAGTAAATAATTGCTTTGCAGCAAACATACTCGTGAACAAACGACGATGGCACCCACTGTAAATTATCAAAGCTTGTGGTATAGGAAATACTTCGCTAGCAGACTCATGTGAGATCACTGATCTGTTACGGTGAACAATCTTCCTCACAGAAAGCGACGTGATACCCATGAAATTTGTCACACGGTCGTAGGGCCTGTGTGGACAAAGACCAGTATTTAGCCAGTGAATAAAATGCATTATATGTTATACTTTGTTTTTTCTACGCACGACGTTCAATGCAAAGAAATTGATAATATTATAAGTCATAATATCACATTAATATTCGTCACAGTTATATCATTATTGTTGTTATTAATATAATCATCATTATTGCTATTATTCATACTTCGACATCAAGGAAGAGTATGTGTAGAATATTTAGAGATATATAAGTGCTTTACATATATGAACTTAGACATATATAGTACATACATGCACATACACATAATTTATAAATGAAGCTTTATATATAAATGTGTATATATATATATATATATATATATATATAATATATATATATATATATGTGTGTGTGTGTGTGTATATATATATATATATATATATATATATCTATATATATATATATATATATATATATATATATATATAAGGAGATCAGTAGAATAGGAAAATTGTTAAATATAGTTGATGAAGCTAGTCAGTGAGATAGTTTGCAGTCAAGAAAAAATCTGTCATCTCTTATTCTTATTGTGAAAATTTAGAAATGCATTATTATAAACGAAATATTTTTATATCTCATTTTTTTTCCAAACCAAAGTCTCATTCAAGTATGACCCTATAAAATTTAGTTTAGGCTTCCTGTCTGAATCATTTGGTGTTTGTGCATGATCTGTTTTATCCACTTACCTGTTAATATTAACAATCATATGACGCATGCGGTTCTTTTCTTTATTGCATACTGCAAAAACACGCAGCACGAAAGCAGTCTTGCAGCCACGAGGACAATTTGCCAGGCCTGCCATAAGTGAAGTACCAGACAGCAGTCACGTAGAACAGATTGGCTTTGAAGTATGAATGCTCTGCTGTCCTCCTCCTGTTATCGGCGTGTTTACTATTGTGAATGGAAAGTTTACTGGGTATTACGTCTGATGTCATAGTACACGTCACAACTAGCATCTCTCTGGGTGTGTCTAAATTTAGCTAAGTTACCCTTTCAGTTTCTTATATTTACTCTGGTAAGTGCCTTTATTATTCACATTAGGCATTTCTGCATATTTTGGTCAATTAGGCTGTGGCTTCAAATACCCATTTCCAAAATGTGACCCATATCCGATGTTTTGGTAGGATTTTATCAACGAAAATCAATTGGACACGGCCCTGAAATGCATAGTCTTTTATGCAGAAATACCGTAGAATAGGGCGCCTTTCGCAAATTGTTCAATCTTTACTTGATCCAATCTGTGTACGGTATTTTCTATAGATATAGTATTTTTTGTCACACAGTTAGTCTTTCAAATACTCAAAGGCTTCTTCAGCAATTCTAATTGATTGTAAATAATTAAAAAGAAGTTCATGTACAATTGCATCGTATCTAGCAATACCAAAATACAAAATTTGCCTTCATCAATCATTTACAATATAGCATACGGCAGTCTCTGAAGAATAAAATTGTCCATAAGCTGAGTGAGTAACCTCAGTTACCCGATATAGATGACAAAAAACAAAAGGAAAAAAGTTCAGGAATAACATATAATAACATTGTGGAAGTAAATCAGAGATTTCAAACATGCCTATATGAACTTATATTGTGATCATCTAGTGCGCCTTTCAAAATGGCATAACATTAATTACTATCTTAGATATAGGGAACTTGTGCTCGGAGATAGGACATTTGTAAGATTCACTGTTTTATCGGTAAGACATAGAAAATGTTCCTTCGGATATAGGCATCAGATCAGTTGCGCAGTTTATTATACGAAAATAACTTCATCATTTTCAGTTCGCTTTATTTTGGGCATATGATCACTCTCAAGAAAGTGTTTTTGGCTTTCAAAACTCCAGTGATTATTTGCAATACCGAAGTTATAATGAAATATTACTTTCTACACATTTTCTTGTATGTTATAAGGTTTAGTTGTTTTAGAACTTTTTTTTTTATATTTAGCTAATCAAAATTCCTCGAAAAATCCGGAGGAGGATCTCATTGTCAATGAATGTAAACAAGAAGGCGCGTTCAGATGATGACTCATTTTCTTTCAGGTTTTGAAAATACTTCAATATAATGTTTCTTATTGATATTTTGTTCAGTTTTTTTCTTTTTTAAACGTAATTATAAGAATAAAAGTTAAGATTCTTAGAAGATGTCTCGTAAGATTACTTAATTATCATTGTTTACTGAGTAGCGCTTTCAGTAATTTAGAAAGAGAGCGTCTTAGAGCTAGTGAACGAATCTTGGACTTTTCTGTAGTCAGCTGTTGAAAACCTGAAGGTAGAAATCAGCAACGATTTACCCGAGTATCTTTACTTGAAGAGTCATACATAAAACACAAGGTAGTCACTAAGAAATACAGATATGGACGGTAAAGATAAGGACCACGTTCTCAGCTTGAAAGGTAAGTAGCCTAGCGTAATAGGCTATGTTGGCATTACAGGTAAGGTTAGTCTGGCTGATTAACCCAGCCTACCTACCTAGGTAGTCTACGTTTAGGGCAATCCTGACAATTTGTAGCCCAGTTGAGGTTTGGGTAAACTTATAGGAAGATTTGTCGTGGAATTCTTGAGCCATTAATTTTTCAGTCTTCTTGAGCTTAGGCTAGTCATATCGTTTGTTGGTAGATCTAAGTAGGGTATAACACTGCTGTGCGGACAGGCGGACACTGTACCGCTGCGTGGTCACATTCCCAAAATAGGTATAACTTTAGCACCTCCAGTATCCAGAATTAGACGCCAGTCATAATGCAACCAGCGTGGAAACAACAGATCGAGACCTCTACTTTCCTCTCTAAGTAAGTTTTTTCTTTCAAGTCACAAAATGCCTAATGCCATAATTTCCAGCTAAACAGAAGTTAATGATAGTCTAGCCATGCGTAGTGCAAACTTACCTCCATGACGCTTTCGAAATTTTTCTTATACTACCAACACCTTACGTGTAGAAGACTGATGCCATCTCAATGTTTGCAGACTCACTTTTGTCAATAAACTTCCCATTTCCTGTGCTAAATCCGCACACCACTTGTACTCATAGACACTGGGACATGTGATACACAACAATCTTAAACGACGAGGTGTATTGGCCTCCGGACAGGAAAACATTTTGATTGTTTCGGGAAGAAGACGATGAAGAGTGCGGTAGATAACATTTAAATAATTAGTTAAAGACCAGAATAAGGTTATGAATTGCATACATTCATTACGTATTCATGATAATTCATTTGAAAATATTCGTTGTTGTAAAAGCTACAGTCTTGCCAATGTTTTTTGTGTTTACCCTCCAAACTTGGGATAAGACTTACAAAAAACACAAAAAACCATGAAAATAAGTTAATTTAGTATATCTATTTATATATATATATATATATATATATATATATATATATATATATATATATATATATATATATATAGTATATATACAGGCGGCCCGCGGTTAACAGCGCAATCACTCAACGGCGAATCGGTTTTTACGGCGGTCGTCAAAAATAATCATTAAAAAAATAAACAAAATAAGGCTTTTAAAGGTATCTTTACGGCACAAATTTCAGTTAACAGCGCCGCTAGCGCCGTTGTCTAACGAGTTCATACATATGTAGAAATGCCGTTCAGACCATAAAGGTTATGCAAATTATATTAACAAATTTTATGTAGAGTTATTATGTAGGTATTAGGGTAAAATATATGCCTCTGAC
>NC_061102.1:35091746-35114235 GCF_015104395.2 Macrobrachium nipponense | reverse complement strand
ATATGTGTGTGTGTGTGTGTGTATATATATATATATATATATAGAAAATAGTATATATATATATATATATATATATATTATATAAAATATGAATATATGAAAATATAAAATATATAATATATATAATATATATATATATATACTATATATATATATATATATATATACATATATATATATATATATATATATATATATATATATATATGTATGTATGTATTATGTATGTAAGTGCGTATATATATATATATATATATATATAATATATATATATATATACCTACTACGAATACAATTAACAACAATCGAAGATCCATCGACGTACGATAACGTTTCCAGAATCATGCGTCTGGCAGCGCTGCCGTGGACTGGGGACTGGGGAGTATCACCACTTCACTTCACCGAAATTCGAATCACCATTCACAGTCCCCCCCCCCACACTCACAGTCAACACTCAGTCACTCACCACCACCGATTTGTAGTGTTTCAGGCACCGAAACCACTTGCTGTACTTTTGTCTTTCTCCGCTCTCATTGCTTTCCGTAAGTTTTTAGATACTTGCCTTCCATTATTTTAAGATTCAGTGTTTTCAGGATGGTAATTATTGGAAGTGCATCTAATTTGTGACGGCTTATGACTCCTGTAGATATTTGAAACCGCCAAAATTGACAGGTAGATGATTACCTCGAAGGCCACTTATTACCAAGACTGGCCAAGTGTCAGACTTAATTTACAAATCGAGGACATTTAAAAATTATTTTCGTATTTTGTCAGTAATGTATAGCAGGGTATTCTTGGGCATTAATACTGGTTATACTTGCCCTTTCATATTGCTCTATTTCCCATTCATTAAGTCTTCTATACTAAGCCAATGTCGTAACCCTAGGCTCTTAATATTTTGGAGTGCTATTATAACCTATTATCTGGCTGTCTGATTTTTCCCCTTCTCTAATCGCTTTATTTCATTCAACCCATGTTCGATTCTTGAGCATTCCATTGAGGTGTGAGATATGTGTATTTTTGGTGATAGTAGTTCACTCTAGACAAAACGTCTCCCTTCCAAAACGTCCCCTAGACAAAACGTCTCCCTAAATAAGATATTGAACAGAAGACAAATGGTAAAACGTTACACGTATTTAAAAAAATCGTAAATTCAATATACTGCATATGTTGCAGTTATTTTATTTTAAAACCATACTAGATATAAATTCGCCATAGGCTAAAAGGAGAACGGTCATTTGTTTTATTAATCTTAAGAACACTGATGGCCCAAGTTTAAAAACGGGCACATATCCTAAGTACCTGTTGGGGACTCATTCTTCCTTCTATGTAGTGTCCTAAATGTTAACCCCTTGCACTTGCTTGTACACTTTCCTCTGTCTGCGGGATAATTGTCCTTCAGACGGTAATTTGTTAAGTTCGCTGATGATGAATATTTTGAGAGTTTTATATTGAATAACGAAGATAAAACATTCAAATTATGTACAAAGGATTCAGTGCGAATAGTAAACCTTAGCAGTACTCAGACGCTTGTATCAATTAGAGGAGCCCCGTTTGAAATGCAGAATGGCATTTTAGAGAATGTTCCGAGTCGTTATGGGAAAGTTTACGGCATCAGAAATAACATTTTTGTACATGGAAAAGGTAAAAATCTACTTAGTGGTGTGAGGACTGCAAAAATGGATATCAGAGACAACATTCCTTCATCCATAAATATATGTGGATTTAAGATTAACTTCATATACAGTGGGCAGAAAAAACCTTTCATAAATGTGGCAGTTCCGCGCATTTGGCCATAGGTTGTAAAAACAGCGAGAGTAATATCCAGTCGTATAACATACAAGATTTTCCTGCTTGGGAATATGTGCATAAAGGGGAGTGGTAACTGCAAAAGTGAGAAAATTAAGAAAACATGGAGAAATAAGGGAAAATAAAGTTACTAATCAATCTGTATCGCTTGCCTAATTCGTCGTCACTCCATGATACAAATCATGCAAAATCAGGTAAAGGAAATGTTAATGATGATATACTGATGGATAACAATGAGTTAAGTGATAGTATCATGGTGCGCGAGGCTACGTTTCTATGCCTAACTGATTCCTCCTCTACACAAAGTAACCATAATGAAGTGCCTTGTGATAAGGAACCCTTATTGAATTTATTACCTATTTCAAGCCCTTTGTATTCATCAGTAGCTAAATCGTCCGGTTCTCGTCTTCCACTTGATGAAGGAAACTTAAATGTAATAACTATTTGTGCATCGGTCTATGAACCAAACACTAATGACATGAATACTGAAAATGTCAGTGGATGTTTTAATTTGCAAGAAAATACCCATGAAAATAATAAAAAGTCAGAAGGGAAATGGAATTTAAAACTTGAAGAAGATGGTAAACTGAAGCTGGTTAAGGAAGGAAGTCAGCAACAGTTGAAAAAGAAACAACGCATATAATCCTATATATCACAATGTCTTTAACTGTAGCGACATTAAATGTTAATGGTTTATGTGGCACAGACAGGCAACTGAAATTACAAGCGATGTTAAGCTACCAAAAAATTGACGTACTTCTTTTGCAGGAGCACAATTTGAAAATGTCTGTCTTGTTGGGTACGTGCAATATTGTTTGAAATAATTTTCAATCCCACAGCGTTATTCAAAGGAGGTACGTTAATAACGGTAACTAAGAGAAAACAAATTGAAATTATTAACCAAGAAACAGATGTGGAAGGACGTATTATTGGTATACAGATACGGTATAATAACTGAATTCATTCATTGTCAATGTTTACGCTCCTCTGGGCGAATAATGTTAAGGTTAGGGAAAACTTCTTTTCTATATGATGCACAGGATAGACAACATCATTTTAGAAGGAGATTTCAACTGTGTTGTTACCGACAGAGACAGTAGTCATCCGAGTCACCATATAATGTCAAAAACGTTGTTATCTTTAATCAGACATTTAGGATTAAAGGATACTTACTACTTTCGAAAAGGATTACCTGAATACACTTGAAAGAAAAAATTATGGATCTCGCCTTGACAGGTTCCATTTAAGACGCCTTTTTGATAACATTCGTAATGTAACCACAGTACCAGTCTCTTGTTCAGACCATTGTATGGTTGTTATGGAAATTAACTTTGGAATATACCACAAGGGTTCTGATTACTGGAGACTAGATAACAACGTATTGAATTATAATGGAGTCAATAATCTTTTTACCACATTTTGGCATTATTTGAAAAACAGCAAAAGTAAAATTTAAGATTTGTTAATTTGGTGGGACTGGGTGAAGAAGGAATGTCAAAAGTGGTTCATAGCTTTATCCAAAAGGATTAACATTGAGGAGAATACCTAAATATTCAATCCATAAAAGGCAGAAATTGAAAGTATAAGGAATGAAATTATGGAAGGAGTGAAAATTCGAGGTAAGATGGATCACCTGAATAAAGACGAGAAAGTGTTGTCTTTTTTTATTAGGAAGGGAAAAAGTAAAACTAGATACTCGCTAGATCTCGATAAGTTTGTCTGTGTTGTCGCAGTAATCTCTTGTCGTAATGTATAAAAATACGATATTAACCCGTCATTAACTCACAATCACGTGCTTTCGTTTACAGCAAGTCTAAATTATATTATATTAGGAAATTCACGTTATTTAATTTGAAATGAGTTCTAACAAGCTTTCTCAAATAACAAATGATTTTAGTTTTCTGTAAACGAAAACTATTGAGATGCTTTGTCTGTCCGTCCGCACTTTTCCTGTCCGCCCTCAGATCTAGAAAACTACTGAGGCTAGAGGGCTGCAAATTGGTATGTTCATCATCCACCCTCCAATCATCAAACATACCAAATTGCAGCCTTCTAACCTTTGTAGCTTTTAACTTATTTAAGGTTAACTTTAGAATATAATCGTGCGTCTGGCAACGATTTAGGTATGGCCACCATCGGGCCGTGGGGCAAAGTTTCATGGGGCAAGGTTCATACAGCATTATACCGAAAGATAGATCTATGTTTCGGTAGCCTTTATTAGAAACTGCATAAAAAACTCGATTGCGCCGAAGAAACTTACTTAGCGCATTTCTTGTTTTCTTGAAGTGTTTGGTAGAATGACTTCGACCAGTTTCAGAACTTTCGAGGACTTGGTGGATCTTTAAAAAGCTACTTATAAGTAATCATAACAACAGCTACTCGTATTACACGTTCCCATTCCTCCGGATCTCGATCAATGGTCCAAACCCAACTCACTCACTCTATGGCATGAGATCCCGCCCTTGAGGGGCTGTTTTTGACACGATCAAAGGTCACCAGATGTCAGACTTAATCCCATTAAGAAAAGGTTGACTGATTGATTTGTAGACAGACTTGTGGCATCCATGCCAAGAGCTGGGGCAACTAAGGCCATTCAGCGCTGAAACGGAAATGAACAGTGACAAGGTTTGAAAGATGTAACAGGAAGAAACCCTCAAAGCAGTTGCATTGAGAATCAACTGTTACGAGAGGGTAGACAGTAAGATGGAAGAAAGAATATATATGGAGGTACAGTAAGAGGAATGAAAGGGGTTGGCAGCTTGAGGGGCCGAAAGGGGACCGCTGCGAAAAGAACCAGTTAACATAATGCTTACATTACACCGCATGAGGTGCACTGACGGCAAACCAGCCCCTACAGGGGAAGAAAAAGATTGAGCTTGAGGAGAGACTAAGTGAGGCAAAGAAATCGATAAAGGAGGATAACCCTTAATTAAAAAGGCTCTCGTACAAGATTATCATCTTCCCGGAGAAGCTCAGATCGTAATTACTGTTCTTATTTCATTCACACGAGTCGTGTGATCATTAACTGAGACCAAAGGTGAATTTAAAGTACCTCACTTTCAAAGACCTGATAAGAAAAATCGGCAAGCTAATAATAATAATAATAATAACTGAGCGCAATTCTTTCTCTTAGTGGATTATCTGCTCTAACAAAATGTTCATTTCCTTTTCAATTTCGTCTTCGTGGAAATAAATGTTCTAGAATAGATAAAGTTTCAGCAACACCCCTTCGGTTTGGTTCAACGAATAGTGGGTCATAACGAGGCCTAAAACCCCAAAATTTTGCAAGAGTAGACATTCATACCTTCAAAAACGAAGGTAATATAAGAGAGGGTCGCGGGTTTAGGTCCTGATTCCAGGGACGTGACGTACCATCCATTAGAAGCTCGAACCTAGGTCCCCTCATTCTGCATGAATATAAAGAGGCTATGAATGATGAATGAGAGTTAATTCCCGTTCTGTCTACAGTCCCTGGTCAGGAACTCAGAACCTCTCTTATTTTATTATTATTATTGAAAGATATTAGTGTATCAGCTGCATTCAACTTATAAATAGTCTTCTCTGTTTTTTTTTTTCTTATGTAATTTCTTTATCTCTGCTTCTACAACTGGCGAGTATTGCGCCGATATGATTCATCAGGAGGAGTCAAATTTCAGGGATATGCTAAAATTTATTTATTTGTCACAGTAAATGAACAAATAGATCAAAATATAAGTCGATCTAGTGGCCAACGTTTCTCTTGGTATCATCCGAGCATGATCACGGCAGTGGGTCGGAGCAGACTGTAGTAGATGTGTCAGGATCTTCTCAATATATAGTAGTAGGTCAGCAGGGGTCAACCGCTCGCTGAGTTTTCATTGGTTGGTGGCGCAATGCTTTCCTGCTAATGGGTTGGAGGAAGTTTCCTTCAAGACAATTCTCGTCGTTGAAGGTCGGGCTGTTGCAGCCTAGCAGACCGTCGAGGCTGGGGCATAACTTCCCTGGGTGTTGTGTCACGACGGCTCGCATTGTCATTGGCTGCTGGGCTGCTTGTCTCATCTGGTATTCTTTAATTGGGGGTGTGCGCTCGGTCTGGTATTACTTGTACTATCATTTATATTCATGGGTCTTCTTAAGTTGGGGGGAAGGAAAAGCACTTCCTGTGTCGTATTTAATGAGGGCTTTTCTTTCTGTCGCTGGTCAGGAGCCCTCCCTATTATCTTAGTATTCTTGATAATACCGTCGCGGGAGATAGCTTCCTGATGTGCTGTCATGGTATGGTTTTTAATTGCCCCTTCTTGTGCGTGGCAAGAAATCCTGTTGGACAGTTTCATAGAAGTCATACCAACGTAAGTCCCGGGACATCCACGGATGGGGCATAAGAATTGTTAGACTACATTCGACTGTTTCAAGAGGTCTCTTGCTGCGGGGGTCGGGTTGCTCTTCATGATAAGGTCGCGGATACGTCGATTTTGGTGATAAATTACGAGTTCGAGTTCTTTGCCGACTTCGGTAGGGGTCACATTCTCTCTGATGATTTTTCTCACTGCATCCTCGTCCTCGAGGTGACATGACATTGCATTCTATCTTTGTAATATAGCTTAATCTTCTCATGGGTGGGGGCATGCTGTCCCTCACTCTCGCTGTAACCACCGATCCAGCGCTGTTCGGACTTCTTTATTAATAAGTCGATTCAGATACCCGTTATTAACGAGTACCTGAGTGACTCCGAGTCCATTGTGTGCCTGCCAGGAAGAACAGTGCGTGAGGGTCCTCCGAATGTAGGCTCTGACTGTGGTGTTCTTGAACCGTGCATACGCAAATACGCAAGATATATTGACAATATCTTTGTACGTACGTACAGTAAGTTCCAGAAGTGAAGCGACAAATCTCAGAATTGATCGTACTTCTGTAGAAACTCATGGGGTTGCCAGTTAGTATATTTTATTCCAATTATTGTCATCCTATTTATCTGATAATACGTATCAGTGATTAACTGTATAAGCGCACAAAGTATTTCCCCAGTGAATGATCAATGTTAGTTCAGTAATTGTTTGTTAAAAGAAAAAAAAAAAAAGAATTTCCCCAAAGAAACTTGTGCGGCTTTCAAAGTGTGATATGAAGTGTTCACCATAGAGTGGCAGCAGGAACCGTGTGCATGAGCATTGGCCTAATATTTGTAAATTAACTTTCTACTTTTATGGCGTTATATCGAAAGTTATTATGATTCCTTTTGATAAAGCACAGAGAAGTTTAGCATCTGATTAAATGAAATATAAATAAGACAAGTTGGTGTAAAAAAAAAAACAAAAAAAAAAAAAAATACGAAATCCAAGTTATGTGCGCGTTTTTTAGCGTTTGGTTACAGGGTTAGGCTTATTTCAAGAATCAAGGAAATATATTTTTCAGCTTGTTAGTTAATAATTTCATGGAATTTCTCGATTGAGCAAATTTTTGCATGCAGAATTGCGTTCAGGGTCGCACCAAACAAGTATTTTCGTAGGTTTCTACCTTTTTTTTTCAGTGCATAAGTGAGACTATTCTTGTCCATACGATCCGGAGTGTGAATATGCTTGGCGAGCATTATTTTAATTAGAGTATCCCCTGTTAAGTCTCTCTCTCTCTCTCTCTCTCTCTCTCTCTCTCTCTCTCTCTCTCTCTCAGGACGTTTTTATCTATAAGGAATAACCAGAGGTCTGTTTTAAGAATCGAGCACAGGCCTATTGGTCATCGCTCGGGTTGGGGCTTGCTTTTAGATATAATATATATTAGAGATAATATATATATTTAGATATTATAATTAATAATATAATATATATATAATTATATATATATATATATGCAGTCAAGTATTATTGCATAAACAGAAAATTTATGGAGTTTTTTGTAGATATATAGATATATATATATATATAGTATATATACATATATATATCTAATACAACATATATATATATATCTATAATATATTATATCTATATATATATATAATATATATATCTACAAAAAACTCATAAATTTCTGTTATGCAATAATACTTGACTGCATGGATCGAACGGATTACCTGGGTGTCTTAAATTTCACGGTTTGGGATATGATTCGAAGATTTGAGGTAGTAGGTTGAAGTGAAAAAGGTGGAGTTAGTATTGTGGGTTAGAAGGTAGAAAGGGGGGGGGGGGTCTGTCGTCTCCCTACTTAACCAGATGGTGATTTTACGGATGTTCTGGTTGCTTGCGACCGACTTTCTTATTTTTTTATATAGCGAGTCTGTTTCCCAGGTGCAAGGACAGGTTCTGGTGTCGGTCCTGAAGGTTCTATCTTTGCCTAAATAACAGCAGTGGCCCTGCATTGTAAGCCTTGCAATGCCCGGAACTAGGCCTAGTCACCTGAAGGTAGCAGCAGAGGTTAGAGCCTTTCTCGAAGATGGGGTTTTTTATGCTCGGTCCCAGAAGCTAGAATCATAACTACCAACCACCCCCAACTTCTCCATTCATGGTTGATTATGTTTAATGTCGCAGAGATTTTCCTTTCACATTCTATTGATAATTGCATGGTTTTGTGCATCTCGCTAAAATAATTGATAATATCTATAATAAATTAAATATTTGTTTCCACATTGCTCGAAATATACATTGGTAATGTTTGGTAATTCTGTGTTGAACGAGAATTTCAAATTGTTTCGTTCTATAGTTTGAAGTAATTGCATATAAAAATAATTACTATTACCGTAATTTTTTTTTTTTTTTTTTTTCTTATGAATTGTTATAAATATCATAGATTTGATATTTGTGCATCATATGTTAGCTTTATTTTGCTTGATAGAGGTTTCACTGTAGAAAAAATATATATTTTTTAGCTACGAGTTGTAGTTGCCAGTTAGTGAATTTCGAACGAAATTCTCTGAAATTTGTCGCTTCAGTTTTGGAACTTACTGTACAAGCAATCTTCTAAAAGTAGACCTCGTCTGAAGAATTCGCATTAGGTTAATAAGGTAAAATACCGAATGGCCAGCCTCCTCCATAGAGTGACCAGCTTCCCGAAAATCGGACATTATGGCCTTAATTTGTGACTTGAGAGAAAAACCTTACTTAGAGAGGAAAGTATATGTCTCGATGTGTTACTTCGACCTACGCTGGCTTTTGACTAATGTTTATCCTAGGTTACAGGACGTGTTAAAGTTCTTTCTCGGGAAGGTGGTCGCGCTACGGTAGAGGCCGCCCATTCGGTATTTTACCCTACTTACGTACTGTTGCCATGATAGGTGCCATATTATTTGATTAAGAATGAACCTTTTTGTCCATTTTTAATATTGAGCTAAAAAGTAGCTTCAACTTTTCGGTGATGAAATTTACTTTTACCTTTTCACATTACAGGACGAATAATCTTGGTAAAAATAGCTAAGTATATGTATAAAGCATGCAAAGAAAACGAATCTTCTAATCCTTAGAAGAAAGTTGTACTTTTTTTTAAGGCATAACTACAATATAGTTTGTTAACGTGCCCTACTTAGTTGTGGATATAGTCAACCCAAGGAATTTTCGCTGTATTGTTATATGTAGGAGGATATCTAAGTGACCTATATTTGTTATTAGATTCTATTCTCTTGGAAAATATTTCTCTGCATATAAACTGATATTGATTTTGTCGGCTGCATTTGCTTTCAACTAATGTGCGTCTTGTAGTCTATTCGCTCACTACTATATCAGGAAACTATAGAAAACGACATATTTCCCCAAAAAAAGTCTTTTATCATTCCTCTTTTTAACTCACGTTCATTTTCAGCATTCTATAGATGTGAAATGAATTTTCCAAGCAACCAGTTTTATTTAAAACTAAGTTTTTGGATCGGCTTCTTGTGTTTTCTTATTCGCCTTTGGTGTTTATCTATTCAGCTAACTGGTTAGTGTCTTAGTCTGACCTGTTTCCATCCAAATTCCTTCTTTATCATGGAGTTTGATATCGCTTATAGCTAAGTGTTTTGGTATAAAAAAAAAATCGTTATTCCTCGTGTGTCTAAATCACGATCTTTGCTTCTGCTAGGTAGTCTCGCTAACTATGACCGTAATAATTATAATGGGGTGAACATCAAACAGTGAATTTGTTCTTGTTCTTTAATGCAACTTACAAATTGAAGAATGGCTGGCCTACACTTAATGTATTATTTAGTTTGACCTTTATCTCCGTTGCATAATTTCCTTCTTACAATTTTATGTTCGGGCCTAGAAGAAAATAACATGACTATGGGGGAATTTTTTTTTTTTCTGTACAACAGATGACAAGTGAAGACAACGTAGATGATGTGTATTTTGAACAGTAAAAGGGATTAGTCTTTATATATACGTGTCTATAATCTAAAAAAGTAAATGCAGAACAGATACACTGAAAATACTCATATCCTTCATACAGAGGATGACCTCACATCTGTCAGTGGGTTCTACACTGCTTGTCGAGAGCTTACCTTCATACAGAAGAAGTTATTTTGAATAACCATGTAGACAGGAGCCGCTCACAACTGCACCTTGGGGTGGAGCGTTTCTCAGAAGGCCTAAAAGTGTGTTCCTTAACATTGTGATCTAAGCTAACCCATTAGAAACTTGTTTGAGAAATCTTAATGAATGCAATATCTTCTTTCGTGGGCTGTTCATTTTGTAGAAGTTTTGCGTTGTAGTTTCTAATATTAGCAAGACTACACACGGCTTATGTATTGTGAATGGGATTTAATGTAGTACTCTAATTCCATGCATTCCGTCATTAACTGTCCTGGATTTTCTTCCAGAATGTACTGCATAGTTTTCCCTCTACTGACTAAAGTTGCCGCTTCTGCTACTGGAGTACAGTGCTATGCAGGAAATTCGACGAAGACACTATAGGAACAAAGTGAGGTTTTTTCTTTTTTTTTTTTTTTTATTCCTTTACTTTTTTCCTGTTACCTTGTTTTTGTTTGTTTTTGCCTATGGATCACGGGAAGGACCGTCTGCGAAAAGAATCTTTGAATCGAATTTTTCAAGAATAAACTGGACATTTTTTCTTTGTGACATATCGAGACGCTTTGTAAACAGTGCTGCGGGTAGCCTTGCCTAGTTATTCACTCAATAAGCAATTTGAGTGGCATTGACTTTTAGTTTTTCTGGAATATTGTCTTAGTGGTTTCCAGATACTGATTATGACAATGCGAAGTTTTTTTTTTTTTTTTTTTTTTTTTTTTTTTTTTTTTGTTTTTTTTTTTTTTTTTTTTTTTTAGTGAAAACGTGTGAATCAGTTATGAAGGTTTTACATTTTACTAAAATTTCAGCAAAAAAAAAAAAAAAAAAAAAAAAAAGGAGTCTTACAGAATTGTGTTCTATATTGTGTTCTATTAATGTGTGCGGGAGAAATTTGCCGTTGGTACAGACTCACGACTCACCCAGGAGTTTGTGGGTTGTATATTTTCATTGCCTTTTTTAACATTGGTTAAAAACCCGGACAGGGAGGGTTGGAGTCAAGAGGGACACACGTCAGTAAAACTTCCGTCAAAACAAATATAAAATGAGTCTTGCAAGAAAGTCGAAACATCTGGAAGGATGACCCCGAACCTAGGGATTAAGCTGAGAGATGACAACAATGTTGGAAAATGATATTGTGAAAACCATTTCCCTAACGCTTGACAGCTGCAGCTAACCATTTTTTAAAGTTGAATGAGTATGATGTCTGATCTAAAATGCAGTACATAAGAATACAGCAAGTGAAGGAGCTTCTAAGCCAAACTTTCCCGGGACCTTAATAGTATTATTAGCGAGAAGATGAACACGTTATCATAACACGTTTAAGAGCAAGAAATTCTTGTGGCGTAATTCTTTTATAGATATATAGATATATATATATATATATATATATATATATATATATATATATATATATATATATATATATATTCCCGTAAACATTTCATAATGGTATTGAGTTCAGTGCAAGTTCAATGAGTTTCAAATTTTGGTACTAAAAAGAGACAAGAATCGATTTTGTCTCAACGATTATTGACGTTGTCATCACACGTTTAAGAGCAAGAAATTTCTTGTGGCGTAATTTCTTATATATATTATATATATATATATATATATATATATATATATATATATATATGAATAACTTGATCACGAAGTATATAAAACGTGATTGCTATGTATAAATAAAGGTTTTTGCCACGAAAGAAAAAATTAAAAAGCGAGATAGCCGAGTACTCTCGGTCTTGTTCCGACCCTTTACTAAGGCAAACTAATTTTACAGAGGAAAACATAGTCAAAAGAAGGCTTAATATCTAAACAGACACTACAAGATTAGCAATAAGGTCGATTTCACTCTACAGAAACGAGGGGAAAACGCCCTGAGGGGTAGGCCACACCTTGGAGGATACACACGTGGTAAACAGGTTATTCTTCCAGAAAACAGTACTTTTTGAAAAAACAAGGAAGCAATAACAACTTATTATCATGAAATTTACACAAATTTTCCCAAAGAAATATTATTAATTAAAAGACGAAAGAAAATATAGATATATGTATATCGAGCAAGAGAAAGAGGGAGAGAGAATATCGAACGAGAGAGAGAGAGAGAGAGAGAGAGAGAGAGAGAGGGAGAGAGAGAAATAATAACTATATACATGTGGGACTAATTTATTAGTAGTTTATTTATTTTAAGGTCCTTCATAAACATCTTACAAATATATTGGTCCAAATGGTACATTCCCAGACTAAGATTTAGGTTGTTTTTATTAGTGATTTGTATAATTGCAGATTCCATTAAATTTCTTGAAACATAATCATTAGATCTAACAATTGCAGAGGTATCACCCCAATTAATACAATGAGATTTTTCACTCAGATGGATAAACAGTGCATTTGAAGTACGGGCTGTTCTTACTGAATACATATACTGCTTAATACGTACACATACATTTTTACTTGACTGACCCACGTAAAACGATGGGCAATCCTCACAAGGAATTTTGTAAATGATGTTATTTGTTACGGGACTATTCTTAATTAACATATCTTTAATGGTTTTGTTATAAGAGAACACTACATTAACATTAAATGATTTAAAAATTGATTTTATGGTTTCAAATCCACGAAAGTAAGGTAAGCTAAGTACATTTTTAGGCATTTCTTTTTCATTACTAGCAGCACTATAAAACTTTTTGTGAGCTTTTTGATAACATAAATCAATTAAATGAGGTGGGTAGCAGAGATCGTGTCCTATCATTTTTATGTATTGAATTATTTGTGGGTTTTATATAAATACTGAATTTGCATTGGAAAGATTCTCTATGTATTAATACATCTAGGAAATTTCAACAGTGAATTTTATGGATGGCACTAAATTATTCAATTTAGACAGTAAATCATTAATCTATACCAACAGGTAAGACTACTAAGATATCATCGACTTATCGGTACCATTTTAAGGGGACAAGTGTGATATTCGGGAGGTGTTGTCTCTCAAAAATTTCCGTATATAAGTTTGAAAGGAGAGGTGATAAAGGGTTACCCATGGCCATACCAAATATTTGTTGGTAATATTCTCCATTAAAAATAAATCTGCAATCACAAATACATAACTTAATCAAGGAAATTATTGACTAACGGACATAGGCAATTCATGCAGTACAAGTTCATTACTTAAATATTCTAGCACAGAGTCAATAGGGACTTTTGTAAACAAGGAACATACATCAAAACTGACAAAGATATCGCTAGGGTTTAGTACAATGTTATTTAATTTTTCCACAAGATCAAGAGAATTCCGGATGTGTGAATTAGATACAGTTCCTAGTAGCGGGGATAACAATTTAGTAAGATATTTAGATAGTTTATAAGCAATTGATCCTACAGTACTGATAATTGGGCGCATAGGTTTGTTTTCCTTATGAGTTTTGACTAGGCCATATAAATAAGGTAATGAGGGACACTTTACAGTTAACTGACACAAAAGTTCTTTTTTATCTTTAAGAATTTCTTTGATATTGATATTAAAGTTTTTTGTTAATTTGTCCAACGGATTCTTTGCGAGTTTTTTGTAAGTTATTTCATCTTCTAGTAAAGTATGCATGCGTGATATGTAGCCACTTTTGTCCAGAACCACTAAACTATTGGATTTACCAGCCTTGGTAATGTGTAAGCTATTATCATTCTTCAATTCTTTTAAACTTTTTCTGTAGCGAGCGGGGAAGTTATTTTCATGTACATATGTACATTTTTATTCTGGACACCATCTTAATATTAAAATTTCAATTTTTACTTCTATGTTCCTATTCACAATATCTTGACCAAGAAATAGAATACATAAAAAAGATAGGAAACGATCTCTGCTACCCACCTCATTTAATTGATTTATGTTATCAAAAAGCTCACAAAAGTTTTTATAGTGTTGCTATTAATGAAAAAGAAATGCCTAAAAATGTACTTAGCTTACCTTACTTTCGTGGATTTGAAACCATAAAATCAATATTTAAATCGTTTAATGTTAATGTAGTGTTCTGTTATAACAATACCATTAAAGATATGCTAATTAAGAATAGTCCCGTAACAAATAACAACATCATTTACAAAATTCTTCGTAAGGATTGCCCATCGTTTTATGTTGGTCAGTCAAGTAAAAATTTATGTGTACGTATTAAGCAGCATATGTATTCAGTTAGAACAGCCCAGACTTCAAATGCACTGTTTATCCATCTGAGTGAAAAATCTCATTGTATTAATTGGGGTGATACCTCTGTAATTGCTAGATCTAATGATTTTGTTTCAAGAAATTTAATGGAATCGGCAATTATATAAATCACTAATAAAAACAACCTAAATCTTAGTCTGGGAATGTACCATTTGGACCAATATATTTGTAAGATGTTTATGAAGGACTTTAAAATAAATGAACTACTAATGAATTAGTCCCACATGTATATAGTTATTATTTCTTTATCTCTCTCTCTCTCTCTCTCTCTCTCTCTCTCTCTCTCTCTCTCTCTCTCTGGTTCGATATTCTCTCTCCCTCTTTCTCTTGCTCGATATATATTATCATGTATTAACGTAATTGGCATTGCTTTTGCTTTATTTTTATCTCAGCCTTGTTACTGCTTTTTTGTTATATTATTTTGTTGTATATCAAAATTAGCGTAAGGAAATTAGTTTTTGGTTTTTAAGGTTTTAGTTTAAGCTTTACTTTGGTCTCGGCTGAGCGTCAAGCGAACTGCTTGTTAAACCTCCTCCCCAGCTTGTTTTAAATGTTTGTGAGCATCTTATTAATGCTATTTGTTTTTTTGTTTTTGTTTTATCTTTTGAGTGGTTGGTGAAAAGGACACCCGTGAGGATATTGCAGGGGCGCGACTTTTTTCCCCGAACAACAGTTCGGGCTCGCTATTCTCCCCGCATGGTTGTGCAGCTGGCATATTTTTCTTAATCGTACTTCGAAGGATTTGTCGTCGTCAGTATTGAAGGCGCAGGGGCATTTCGGCCATCTGCGGTGACTTACCCCCTTACTGTGTGTACTTTCCTGCGGGCTCTGATATCGGCGCTGGATCCCGACAGAGTGGACGTGGGAGGGACATCACTGTGTTTGCCTACGACTTCCTTCTGAGCTGCAGCGGTGGGGGCATTGAGGCCCGTGAAGGTGCAAGTAGGGCGGTTGCTACCAGGTAGGGAATTTCCCTTGTGTTTTTGGTCGGGAGCACGGCAGACTCCTTCCCCATGGTATTGGTGACCTGTGTAGCTGCACGCCCTTCAGATAGCGGAGTATTGGCCTGATACGTGGCATTCAGTGGATGTAAGAGATCACGGCTCCCTCTGTATTTCGGCCTACAGCAAGGCAACTGTTTAGCCTGAATCGTTTTGGGATCCCTTATCACATCCATTCATCCCTTATTCAGTGTGAGGAGCTCTTCCCGAGTATTCTTTTTCCATTATTTACTCTCGTATAGTGAGTCGTTCGAGATTGTTGGCATATCTTAATGCCGCTTCATATTTATATATATATGCCAGTCTTTGTGTATATCTTGTCACGAGTGATGCTATAATTTTCGTTATTTCTTGTGGGTATTATATATCAATTAATGTTTGATGTTTTTTATATTTAAGATTTAGTTTATATTTGTAGGTAGGAGAATTAAGTTTTCCCCCTGTTGGTCTCTTACTTCTTTCCTCTCTGTTTAGTTATAGGTATTGGTTTATATTTATGTTGATGTTGGGCCCATTTTGCTAATTTATGCAGTATATTTCTCTTATTTTCTGTCTAGGGTTTAGTGTTAGTGTTTAGGAACTCCTAAGGGAGTAGTAAGGACTAAGTTGTGTCCTGTATAGTCACAAGGCTGACTTTATTATTCTTTTGCTTTGTTTGTTAATAAATATTGTTGAGTTTTCCTGTGTGTTTTTGTCTCCGCTGACTGAATTTAGCTGGATACTTGGTAAGATCACTGTCCTCTCTATTCTTGTGCAAAAGAACTTGCACCACGGCCCAACAAGGGTCGTAACATATTTGGCGACCGTGACAGGATAGAGAGCTCGGGGTATCCGGTATTTTGGTCAGTGGAGCGACACTCAGGTGGACGCTTCAGTATTTGTTACTGTTTTGACAGTGTTGCCTTCCCCCCTGAATTATTGGTGTTAAAATGGAAGAGTTTATTTTTTGACAACACCCAGCTGAGTTTTTGGGGTCGGCTGATTGCCTTAAGCACTTACCAGTGTTGAACAAAAAGCATTTAATTGAGTGTGCTAAGTGGTTGTGTGTTCCACTGAAGTCAGTGGACACTAAGAAGGAAATATTGGTGGCGGTTAGGGATAAGGTCAACCAGGACTTGGCAGAGGCTGAGCATTTAGTTAGTGATAGGGAGAGTGATATTGGTGAAGGGAGTATAAATGATTTGGAAGAGGATAGTGTAAGTGTGAGAGCTGGCCTAACCCTGTTCGAGGATCCTCCTCGTACAGGTACCATTTATAAGGGTCCTGCAAACTTACTTAAAAATGTGTCAAATAATCCATTCTTGCCACCCCTAATTCGGTGCCAGTTGAACCCCTGGCCCCTGTTAATGCTTTGGGTGACTCCAAGGAGGAGGTGGAATACAAATTAATTTGCAAAAGAATTGAGTTAAGGAAGATTGAATTTGAGGAGAACGAGCGGGCAAGGCGACACGAGTTGGAGATGGCTAACCTTAATTTGCAGATGGCAAGGTTACAGGGGACCAATATGGCCAGTTCCCCTAAAGTCAATTTTCAAGATAGGTTCAATCTAGGTGCGGCACTTAAATTAGTGCCTGTATTTGATGAACAAAATGTCCCTGAGTTCTTCAAGGCATTTGAGCGTGTGGCCACCCGATTGTCCTGGCCCACAGAGATGTGGACGGTTCTAATCCAATGTAGGTTATGGGGCAAGGCAATTCGGGTATACAATGCCTTGGAGGAGGGAGTAGCCCGGGACTACCAAAAAGTGAAAAGCTTGATTTTGAAAGCATATGACCTGGTCCCTGAGGCCTACCGCCTCAGATTTCGGAACTATATGAAACACCCTGCACAGTCCTTCGTAGAATTTGCACGTGTCAAGGAGGAACAGTTCGACGACTGGCTGAAAAGTCGTCAGGTAGTTACTTTCGCTGGGTTACGCGAACTGATGCTCCTTGAGGAGTTTAAGAAGGCCTGTAGCAGGGAGTTAAGGGTCCACCTTGAGGAGGTAAAGGCCATGAAAGTGAGTAGTGCCGCTCAATTAGCAGATGAGTTTGTGTTGACTCACCGTTCAGGTAGTGGCAATTTTAATTATAAGGTCTTGAATAACCCCTCATCTCGCTCCCATAGTGGTGGTAGGAGAGTTGAAACCCCCTTGTTGACTCCCAATATCTCTAAGAATATTAATGTCACTAATTCCTTTTCAGGTGGTAGGGATATGGGTAGAGTCCAAGGAGGTCCTCCTCCCCCTAGAGTTTTTGTTAATAGAGACTTCCCAAATGGGGGAAATAACAGGATAAATAATAACGGAAACAGAGGATCAGGCCGTAGAGGAACATGTTTCTGGTGTAATAAGCCAGGAGGGCATTTCCAAAGCCAGTGTAATGCTCGTAGGCGGTACCTAGAGCATAATAATCAAAGTCCTGTAGCATTAGTTAATGATAGGTCAAATGTTAGAGTAGTAGTTCTGTAGACAGATCTGTAGTAGATAGTGGTAGTTTAGGAAATAGTAGTAAGTCTGATGCTCCTAATCCTCAATTGTGACTTAAGTATGACAAATATGTATGGCCTGGAAAATTGATTTTTGACTCTTGTGTTGTCCAGGTGAAGTTTTTAGGGACACCGGTTCTGCCCGGTCGTTGGTCATGAAGAGGGCATTGAACGGTTCTGAGAAATATACTGGAAATTTTGTATTATTGGGAGGTTTCCCAGACTCGATTGTGTCGGCCCCTTTGGTTAATGTCCGTATGTCTTTTCCAGGGTATGATCGCATCACTGAGTTGGCTGTGGTGGATAGTCTACCTATCCCGGGTATTGATGGTATCCTGGGAAATGATATGCTGGATAGTGAAGGACGGGAGATTTTCCCTTTATTATCTGTAAATGCTAGTTCCGTGGCTGTAATTACTCGGTCCACAGCAAAAGCTGTTAGTTTACTTGATGTGGATAACGATGATGACTTAATGTTAGTAGTTTAGAGTTAGATGTAGTAAGGCCCGGGTCAGTAGAGAGTAGTGGTAATGATACTGTAGTTAATGATATGAAACTTGATGGAACAGAGCTGCTTTTATTAAAGCTCAAAAAAGATGAGTTTGATTTTGACTTGGGCGATGTTGAGGATCTGACTAAACCTAGGTTTGGAGTTGTAAGGGGCTTATTATATAGGTTTAGTCGTCCTGCATCTGATAATTTGAATAAAACTGGTAGAGTGGAACAGATTGTGGTACCTTCTCAATTCAGAAATTCTATTTTGGAATTAGCTCATACCAATTTTTTTTCAGGTCATTTTGGTGTGTTAAAAAACTGTTTCCACAGCCTTGGCAGGTAGGTTTTTGGTGGCCCGGAATTAAATTGAGTGTGAAGCAGTTTATCAGAGAATGTGAAACTTGTCAGGTTATGGGTAAACCTAATCAGGGGATCCCTAAAGCCCCGCTGCCATCCATACCTGCCATAGGTGAACCATTTTCTGAGTTAGTAATTGATGTTGTAGGTCCCTTACCTAAGACTAAAACAGGTTAGGTATATTATTAAACTATCATGGATAGAGCCTCTCGTTTTCCGAAGCATACCTATGAGGCGTATTACTTCCAAAGTTGTTTTCGAAAAACTCATTGATTTCTTTTCCAGGTATGGTCTCCCTCGTGTAATTCAGACCGACTGCGGGACGAATTTCACGAGTAAGGTATTTAGGGGTAAGTGTGCTGAACTGGCCATTCAGCACATTACCAGCGTACCTTATCACCCGGAGAGTCAAGGTGTGGAAAGATTCCACCAAACCTCAAGTCTGTCCTGAAGAAACATTGTTTTGATAATGGTAGTGATTGGGACAAAGCCCTCCCTTTTGCCCTCTTTGCTATCAGGAGCCACCCTAACTCTTCTACTGGAGTAGCTCCTTTTGAGTTGGTATTTGGGCACAAGGTTCGCGGTCCATTGGAAATTGTTTTTGAAATGCTCGAATCAAACCGGAAGGGTGAAATAAAAGTTGGAAGGTTTGTGGAAGACTTGAAGGGCAAAATGATTAGTGCTTGGAAGTTTGCCAGGGAAAATTTGGAACGATCACAGTTGGTAATGAAAGGTAATTTTGACAAAAAGGTAAAGGTACGTTCATTTGAACCTGGGAGCTAGTGCTGGTGTTGAGTATGGACCCAGATAGTTTTCTAGAACCAAGATATAAGGGCCCTTGGAAGGTTCTGAGGAAACTGTCAGAGTTTAACTATGAAATTGAGGCCCCCGGTTCAAGCCGTAAGTGTAGAGTATATCACATTAACAGGCTGAAACCTTATCATGGTAAGCAAGGTGATCCATTAGCGATCGTGTACGAGCCTGTGTCTGTGGTAGTGGATGTGCCTCCAGAGGACTCAGATGAGTTAGGGTGTCAGGTTCCCTCAGATGCATTGGGTGAAAATATGCAAAATTTGGAAATGTTGAAAAGTAGTTTAGATCATTTAGATGTTGACAAACGGAAGGATGTGCTTAACTTAATTTATTCCTTTTCAGATCTTTTTCAGGATGCTCCAGGCTACAAATATTTTAAATCATGACGTTGATGTAGGTGGTGCTTCCCCTGTGAAGCAAAGTCCTTACCGGCTGAACCCAGTAAAATTGGATTTGGTCAGTAAGGAGATAGAGTACATGTTGAAGCATGACCTTATTCAACCTTCTGTGAGTCCCTGGAGTTCTCCTATTGTATTAGTAAAAAAAGCAGACGGTAAGTTCCGCATGTGCGTGGACTACCGCAAAGTGAACAAAAATACTAAAAATGATTCTTTTCCACTTCCTCGTATTGATGATTGTTTGGATCGGATTGGTTCTGCCAAATTTATTACTAAGCTGGATCTTTTGAAAGGTTATTGGCAAGTTCCATTATCCGATCGAGCTCGTGAAATATCAGCATTTGTCACTCCATTTGGCCTATACGAGTGTAAGGTTATGCCATTTGGAATGAAAAATGCAGCTTGTACTTTTCAGAGGCTCATGAATAGGGTAATTTGTGGTTTGGAAGGAACGGAAATTATATCGATGACTTGGTAGTATATAGTAATGACTGGGATACCCACATGCTAAGGTTACGTAAGGTTTTTGAAGCCCTTAGGTCTGCAGGACTTGTGTTAATTTGGCTAAGTGCGAATTGGGCCAGGCCAAGGTTTGTTATTTGGGTCACGAGGTTGGTTTGGGTCAGGTGGCTCCGAAACAAGCTAACCTCGAGGCAATTATAAGTTTGAAAAGGCCAAGTAATGTTAGAGAGGTAAGAAGGGTGCTGGGCATGACGGGTTATTACCGCCGTTTCGTGCGTAATTACTCAGATCTTGCTCAACCTCTTACTACTTTATTAGAAAAAGGGAAAAGGTTCTTGTGGTCTGATCGTGTGAAGAATCTTTTAATAAACTTAAATCTGTGCTAAGTTACTAACCCTATTTTGACTTCCCAGATTTTCAGAAACCTTTTATTATCGCGGTAGATGCCAGTGATGTCGGGATTGGAGGGGTCCTTTTCCAACGGAAGGAGGACGGTGTTCATCCTGTATCTTACTATAGTAAGAAGCTTCTGGCGGCGGAAAGGCGTTACTCCACCATTGAAAAGGAAGCTCTTTCTTTGGTCCGCGCTCTTAACCATTTCAAACCTTATGTGACGAATTTTTCTTTTCCGGTTGAGATTTGGACTGACCACAATCCTTTGGTTTTCATCGAGCGGATGAAGGGAGCCAACCAGAGGATTTTGCGTTGGGCCCTATTTCTGCAGGAATTCAACCTATTATTAAACACGTAAAAGGGACAGACAATAAAATTCCTGACGCCCTTTCTAGGACTTAGTGTGCTTGCCCTGTTCCTTCTCGTACGCTTGCCCTGGGCTACGTTTGCCAAGTTTAGGTTGTATGAAAAAAATTACTTTTGAATGTAGTATAGTTTAAGTAATATTTCAAGAGTTGTTTTGTAGATTTAGTAAGTTTCTGTAAGGTTTCTATGAGTGGTATACACTCTTGTATGTTATAGTGGTTCATGATTCCTAACGAATGTTTGATTTGTCCCGGTATACTAAGAATTTTGATTTGATTATTTATGACTCTTTGAACTATATTGGTGTGTTGTAGGTTAAGGTGTATGCCTGTGTATGTCTAAGTTTATTTAGGTTAAGCTAGGTAAGATGGTTTCCTTAGATTTGATGATTTGTGTCTGTTATGATCCTGTTTAAATTATTGGTATTATGATATGTCTGTCTTTTGCCGTGCTTTGACTTTGGGTTCAGAGTATGGTATTATCATTGAGCTTTAAAAATAATGGTAAGCTATATAAAGCATTTGGTTGTATTCTCTCGTGGTATATTCTATTATTGATATTTTAACACAATTTGGTTTCAGGTTTATTGTTCTATTATGGTATGTTTGCCTGTTATTGGTTGTCTTTATTGTTCTTTCCTTACAGGTTTGTTTATACCACAGTAGTAAAAAAAAAAAAATTATTTTTGCTGAAAATTTTTTTTTGTTTTTTTTTTTCTTCGGGGAGGAAGTATCATGTATTAACGTAATTGGCATTGCTTTTGCTTTATTTTTATCTCAGCCTTGTTACTGCTTTTTGTTATATTTTGTTGTATATAAAATTAGCGTAAGGAAATTAGTTTTTAAGGTTTTAGTTTTAAGCTTTACTTTGGTCTCGGCTGAGCGTCAAGCGAACTGCTTGTTAAACCTCCTCCCCGCTTGTTAAATGTTTGTGAGCATCTTATTAATGCTAGTTTTTTTGTTTGTTTATCTTTTGAGTGGTTGGTGAAAAGGACACCCGTGAGGATATTGGAGGGGCGCGACTTTTTCCCGACAACAGTTCGGGCTCGCTATTCTCCCCGCATGGTTGTGCAGCTGGCATATTTTTCTTAATCGTACCTTCGATGATTTGTCGTCGTCAGTATTGAAGGCGCAGGGGCATTTCGGCCATCTGCGGTGACTTACCCCCTTACTGTGTGTACTTTTCCTGCGGGCTCTGATATCGGCGCTGGATCCGACAGAGTGGACGTGGGAGGGACATCACTGTGTT
>NC_061102.1:35074246-35086746 GCF_015104395.2 Macrobrachium nipponense | reverse complement strand
AGTCGTGACCATCGTTTTTTTAGAGTACCTTAATAGCAAGCATATTAATATAGAATTCAATTCTGAAGTCGAAGATAATCATACGCTTGTTTTTCTAGATATTCAGGTAATAATCTTAATAATAAATTTCACACTTCAGTCTCTAGAAAGCCAACTTTCATAGGTCTTATGTCTAAATTTCAATCAGCTACACCTTTGAAATATAAGATGTATTTAATATTTACGTTTGTAACCAAAGCATATAAAATTTGTTTTAGCTATTTGAATTTGCATGAAGAATTGAAATTTCTGAGGTCACTTTTAAAAACAAATGGCACCGTTAAATTACGTGTATACATATATTGTTATATGTAAACAAATAACCAAAAACTACCGCTAACGTAGATAAACCTGTTATATCTACCTTTAACTTTTACCGGAACTCGTAGTTACGATTTAAAAAAGCAATTAATTTCTATTTTGTCCATTGGTTACCCTCAGCTGGATATCAAAATATATTTCACTTTATAAAATAAAATAGGAAATTTCTTTAAAATTAAAGATCCTATACCAACAAGCCTTTTGTCTATTCTGATCTATAAATGGCAGTGCAGTGGTTGTGATGCCACTTACGTTGGAAAAACTACCAGATCAGCTTGGATGAGATGGTTTGAACACCTTGGTAGGTCATTTCGTACAGGCAATTATCTTTCAAGACCTAGTTACAGTGCAATTAGAGAACACAGCCAAGAGATTGGTCACCCTTTACAATTTTACTTATTGATGATTTTTCTGTTTTAACCTCTGCTCAGTTTGCTACAGATCTTGACATTGTAGGAGTTTTATATTCGGCCAAGCTAAAGTCGTATTTGGCTAGAAATGTGGCTGTAACCTCACTTTTGTGTTTTTAGTCTGCATCCTGCTGGTTTGTATATTGATTTAGTGTATTTACTGTTCCTTTGTACCATCCGTTTTTGTGACTTAAATTTGCCTTCTGCTTTATTTTATTTTATTTACTCAATTGTTTCAGTTAGCAATTTTAAAAGTTTTCTTTTTTTTTTTTTATATTAGCCATCCTTTAACGTACTCATTTTTTTTACAAGTCATTTTGCTGCATTATTGTGAATTCAATTACAAGAATTATAATGTCATTCCTTTTAACTTTGTAGGTTGATAACGAGTGATAGTACTACTCGAAACATGTCCCAATAAAGTTGTAGAAAATACCTGTTAGTAACTTTCACATTATTGGTAGGAAGGTGACAGGCCTGTAGCTACTTGCTATATTTCCCTTGCTCTTGCCTTTCTGTACTAAGGATGTTCTCACTGTGGTCATCCATTTGGGTGCATGGTGGTTTGTGATACAATGCTGTAGTTGTTCTGCTATTAGTGGGTGTAGGGCCTTGAAGTTTTTGAGCCAGTATCCATGGGCTTCATCGGGACCTGGGGCTTCCCAGTTGGGAATTTTCCTTAGTTTCAGTCTGATTGTGTCTGTTTGTGATCTCGACGAATCTTTGTTTTATTATTATTTTTATTATTATTATTTGTTGAAAATAATGCCTATTTCAGCCGCGGTTATTTTGTATAAAAGTTTCTCTATTCTTCTTATTACTGAGTTTTCTTATGCACTCAAATTGGCTATTAAAACCGCAAATGACGGTCTCATGTAAAACACGTGGTATTTGTCAAATTGAATATATACAAAATGCAGCATAAGATTGTTCGAAAGTACTTCAATAGAAAATATCTTATCACGTACGGATATGAGCATATTTGACAATCGTCTAATGCAAAAAGAATAGGGAACGTTAAGTGGTACGCAGTGTTGTGTAAATGGGTTTATAACTGTGACTATGAAGAACGCCGTATTGATATTTGTATTAAACATCGCAGAGAAATTTATAAAGTATTAGTGTGGCCAAGGGCATAATGTTTACCATAAAGATCTCAACTGTATGAGCACAAGAGGTAACAAAATCGTTTTTGAAGGGGGATTACTCCTGGTTAAAATAAATATATGTATATATATATATATATATATATATATATATATATAGTATATATTATACACACATATATATACATATATATAATTGCTTTCATAAGTATTATATTGTAGTTTTCTGAGACTTTTTTGGAATCACTAGTATTACTTTTGCAGACGTTATTGGTGAGGTTGGTTGAACTGGTACTAATGTGTGTCATTGTAATTTAAGAGCTCTATTGACATTAATCGCCATTAAATAATAGGTATGAGTTTCTCTCAAACGATTATTTATAAAGGTTACATTGCGAAGAACCTTTTGGTAAGCAACAGATATATGATGTTTGATAAATGACCCATGCTACTCAGTATTACGGATTCCATTTACATTTCCCTCGCGTGGAGGCTCCGATGAATAGATCATTGGCCTAGGCCATTATGTAACCCGTTGAAGAGAGGATTCACCCGAGGTTGTAGCAAACATCATTATTATTCCACACAACGCACACCTCCGAGACCTCACCCTTTGA
The DNA here is from genome assembly GCF_015104395.2 of Macrobrachium nipponense. Lineage (NCBI taxonomy): Eukaryota > Metazoa > Arthropoda > Malacostraca > Decapoda > Palaemonidae > Macrobrachium > Macrobrachium nipponense. Next base: position 35,084,253 of record NC_061102.1, on the reverse strand, counting down.
TGGGTCTTTCATTTTGAAGAAAGCTTTGACACCTTCGGCGAACATGATCCCCTAATGGGGGCAACGTTGGCAGTTTTCGCAGATATCAGTCAGTTATTTCAACGTGACTTCATAATACCGTACATCGTATTATTATTATTATAGTCTAGAATCTCTTTAACGTGACTTAATAATACTGTACATCGTATATTGATATAATCTAGAATCATTTTAATGTGACTTCATAATACCGTAAGTCTTATATATCTATATATATATATATATATATATATATATATATATATATATATATATATATATATATTGTAGAATAATTCTACTGTGACTTCATAATACTGTATATCGCATTAATGTAATCTAGCTTATTTTAATGGGATTTCATAATACTGTTTCTCATTTATGTTATTTAAAAAAACCTTCAGTATTATTATTATTATTTTTTTTTTTGGGGGGGGGGGGGGGGGGGGGGGGTGGGCGGGGGGGTCTTGTCAGCACGTGCCCCAGATGCCTCCTCTCCCTTGGATCTGGTAGTGCCCCTGACTGGGCCATAACTTGCATTAACATCATAGGGAATGTAGCCTTCGGTTTTGTATAACATTGTACAGTAGTGGTATCAGCGTTCAGATGCTGTTTAGAATTATGGGGAACTCATTTCCTTTTCTTATTCGGCTCAGTTTATGTTATGGAGGCTAAACTTGTCGAGATATAACACAAGTGAGCAGGAAAGGCAGGCCCTTTTGAGTCGGTGATTTCCTGCAGTAATCATGCAAGACTATTGGACGTTTGTTGACATTAGGGCCATTCATGGATTTCATAATATATCTGGAAGAGGATATGGAGCGGACGTTTATTGATGATTTTTCTCTGCCTTGAGTCATATTCGCATTGCTACAGGAAATCAACTGAACTCAGTCACAGCCTGGACTAGACGCAAGATTAAACCAGGCAGTAATGAAGTGCATTTTTGCAGTAACGTGAAGCAATTTGGCTTGAAGTAGCTAAAAGTTGGTCGATCAACCAGTTATTTCTTTTGAGTGAATACAGAACTGTGTTATTCCTTTCTGTTTGATTTAAATTACACCTCAAGGTCTAAAGATCATGCTTGCAGATCAAACATGACCTGTTGTGTTCGATTGAAATGGTTTGATTTATGCTCCCCAACTGCTGTTAAGACCGGTCTGTTACTTATTAATAAAAGTGAAACCTTCTATTTAACAACTAGCTTTGGAACTTTATTCATCTTTTTACTGAACGAGATAGTTGACCCTGTAGGGCAGTAGCTTTATACTCCGTACCAGAACCCCAAGCAGTGTCATGTGAGCACCATTACCCGATAGAACTGCACGGCCCTCGATGTAGGTTTTTTCTTCATATTCAGACCATTGTTTGCACCAGATTCTTCAACGCAAGAAATGCCGACGCAGCTGTCAGAGCAATAGCAGGCTACGATATCAGAATCTTGGAAAGGGTTGCGTTGTATCTGGATCGCAAAGGACTAACGAAAAATGGTGATGATCAGGACTCGCCTTGCTAATGTGCACAGTAAAATGTGTCAGCTGCGTGGAATATCGCAACAGGGTTTACGTCTCTGTGTGAATGAAAAAAAAAATACCGTTCCAGTTGAATGTGAATGTGCCAAAAGGATGCCAGAAAAAAAAAAACTACCGGTCACCCCCCAAAATAAAAAACAAAAAAAATAAAAATTTAATAACAAAATTCCTAAACCCATGTTGAATAAAAACAAACTTAATTGAAATATCCAGAAATGAATGGCATTCTCACTGGAGTTGATCTTGGCGTTTTGAAACGGATTGAAAAGAGCACGAATTTATTTGATAATATTACCCGTCACGAATCATTTAGTTTCCAACTGTGCTCGACGTAAATAGACAGTTATTAACCATGGACTTTAATGCATTCATCTGAAATAACTGATCTCCCTCTACATTTAAGTCCCTTGAGGGTATCCTAGTGCCGTCAGAGCACCTCACGCGGTGCACTGTAGGCATTACTTTCATTGCGGCGCTCCTTGGGTTCCTAGCTGTAGCCCCTTTCGTTCCTTTCACTGTACCTACTTTCATATTCTCTTCTAACTTGCCATCCAACCTCAGTTAACATTTGCTTCATTGTGGAACTCCTGTTACACCTTTCAAACCTTTCTACTTCCAATTTCCGTTTCAGCCCCGAATGACCTCTTATGTCATGGCACTTGGCCTAAATTCTGGACTCCATTCCATTCCATTCTAGATTTAAGGTTAATTTTCTCTCAGATTTCTACAGCGACTTCCGGAGTAAACAGGCCATATTTTTACGTTGTCCGAAGTCGACTAATACAACGCTTTTACGACGCTTAAAACTTTCCCTTCTTTTCTTTTCCACGTTTCCGTGCTCTTCTGGTCCCCATTAATTAAGTCTGCCCTCATCAACTCTATAGAAAACGATTTTGAAGGAACCTTGCTTATATTTTCTTAATTCTCTTGTTTGTTCATAGTCACTCTCAGTTATCCTTTGCATAGAATAACATCCATTTATAGGCTGCAAATCTTCGTGCATCTGCTGAATGGCATCAAATTTACTCGAGTGGGGGAAACAGGGGCTGGAGTTTGGTTATGGGTAGGTCTGTATGTCAATACGTAAACTATATATATATATATATATATATAATATATATATATATATATATATATCTATATATATATACATATATATATATATAAATATATATATATATATATATATTATATATATATATATACTATATATATAAATATATATATATATATATATATATATATATATATATATATATATATATATATATATATATATATATATATATATATATATATATATATATATATACGTATATATATATATATATATATATATATATATACTATATATATATATATATATATATATATATATATATATATATATATATATATTATATATATATATATATTATATATATATATATATATATATATTTGTGTGTAATTAAGTTTAAAACGACCAAATAATCAGTAGAATGGTCAGTCGCTTTCAGATTCATAACATTTTCCTCTTCAGCTTAGTCAAGTGGAAGATTTTCGCCTAAATTCAAAATGTGCTCCCTCTTAACGGAGAATTGTCATTTTATAAAATAGAGTCCCACTTGGCTATGACATAATAGAGTTCGTGTGAACCGACACCCTAAAAGGACCATTTTAACGGTGTTAAAAGGCATTGTTGCTAATGTCTTATCACCAAATGGTAATTTGTATAAATATACATCTGATTGCTGTGGTTAGCCCTTTCAACCCAGCTCTCCTAATATTTTGCCTTATGGTCTAATAACAAAGTTATCAACATTCCATAACGACCCGTTACGAAGTCTATCGGTTGTTAATAGACACTGTTGTGAGTTCGGTTATAAGCATATTGTCAGGTAGGGACACGATATAATCTTTCACGAAATTCACCAGTTACGAAAACTGGAGTAGCTTGGTATCAGGTTAGAACTATAGCCTAGTGCAACAAAAATCGAGTTACTCACCAGAATGTTTACAGTAACTTTCTTCAAGTAGGAAAGTAAAGGTAACAATGTGTCAAAACCTCAGGGAATAAATTGACACCAAAAATCCTATTGAAGGAGTCAACAGACCTCGACATATCGAGAACTATTGTGGCTCTCGGGATTGCCTTCAAATATGTAGTACCTGTTGAGTGCCGCTCAACCTCTTCTTTTAGAGGTTAGCTTAAGGGATGGTACTTCTATTCTATCTTGTTACTTTTGTTTGTTTGTATGGTGTTTTACGTTGCATGGAACCAGCGGTTATTCAGCAACGGGACCAACGGCAACGGCTTTACGTGACTTCCGAACCACATCGAGAGTGAACTTCTATCACCAGATGACCAGAAATACACATGATCCAGCGATGCCGTTTTTTCTTCACAACATTGGCTTTTAGCAGTGTTACCATAAGCAGGTCTTCTGATTTTTTTTACGTTATTTACGATTTAATGGTTAGAATGCGGAAAATTTAATGGTTAGAATGCGTAATTGCCGATGTAGAATTATTTTACGTGACGTAAAAAACTACACGTCACTAGTTTAACATAAAAGTATTTTTGACGAAGAAAAATAAAGGATTTCAATAGATTTCATCTGTATAATTAAGCAGGATTTGTTTTATAACCTTATTTTCATAATAAAATAAAAAGGCAAAGTGAAGAATTTTATTCCTCAGCGCCGTGGCTGTGGTCAGAATATCCACGGAGGGTTGCCAGATGTCATTAGAAAGCCACACTAGTAGACAAAATTCCTCAAAACGGCAACACTGTACACATCTCTCACACCTCAATGGAATGCCCGAGAATCAAACTCGCGGCCACCGAAGCGGTACGCCAACATCATACCGACCACGTCACTGAGGCGCTTTTCTCTTGTTACTGAAGTCTTTCCATCAAAAAACAAAAATTGTTTGCTCCAATTACCTTGGTGAATTCATATTATTTTCTAGGAATGTTCATGATTGACTAAGCGTTTTGAGAAGATGAAAAGGGGGTTTGGACTGAAATGTTGTACCATGAGTTCGTAAAAGTGATATTAGCCTCTTGAACGGGCTTCACCAACCGGTTTTTAAACATTACTTTACTGGTAGTAACTAGAGATCAAGTTTAATCCTTGTAGTAATTCGTTCCTTAAGAATTTCAGTTATGACATTACAGCTCCAGTGTTACTCTCCGTAGCTGATGAGCATTTAGTGCCTTTTGCCTACTGCTTCCGCAGTATTTGTCGATCCTTCAACCCTTGATGATAGAACAGCAAGCAACTGGGGAGTATAATGTCGCAAAGGATTCATGTCCCCAGCGTAAGATACTTAATTGATGGCCGGCACGATAGCAGTATTCTTTTACCTATCAGTCATTTCTTTGTGGTTTTGCAAGCCTTACAGCTTTACTCATGGCTTTGCATGCTTCCCAGCTTTACTCATGGCTTTGCATGCTTCCCAGCTTTACTCATGGCTTTGCAAGCCTTACAGTTTTATTCATGGCTTTGCACGCCTTGCAGCTTTACTCATGACTTTACACGCTTTACAGCTTTACTCATCAGTGAACACTCCAAGAAAAAAAGCAAGAAAACATTTTTAGATGAGTGGGCAATGATGTTGTTTCAAAGTGCTTACGTTTCAATGAAACCGAATATTCAGGCGTATAGATATAATATTGATCGAGCTTTCTTTTTTAATATAAACATGCTGACGCAATGGTCATCCAAATGCTTAATTTTGACTCTGTTAAATACAAGAAGAGTTTAGGAAAAAAGTTCAATGGTGGCCTAACCCGCTGTGAACTGGTGGCAAGCCCGTCTTTTGGAGTGTGAAAGGTTATGGAAATCGGGAAAACAAAGTCAAGACGTCATTTCAGTTCAGAAATGACGACACTTGTCTCGAGGCCAACGAAGCTGTCTGTCTGCCTTGGTTATATTTTTGCTCATTTGAAAATTGCCCTTTTGTAGATAGAAATTCGCTTCAAATTCTTGATTCATTTCTGTTGTCTTAGGCGTGTCAGAATCTCTTGCTTCCTAAACCAGCAGTTGGACGACTTCAAGTGATGTGAACTGCTAAGTGTCATTGGAACCATAAGTTATAAATATGAAGGTTGGTTAAGAATTGCTTTGGAGAAAAACTGAGAGGGGGACATTTAGCGTTATTCAGTAGAACGTAATTTTATCTTTATATATCGTTTATTCATCGTAATAGTTTACATTAACGACGCACTTAAATGTGGCTAACTGCTGTAAGCTTGAGGACTGAATATTTACAATTTTGTGGGAAATGTACCACATGTAACAAGAAGGAGCGTAGGATGCAAATGTTCATAAAACAGATGCCACCCTTCTTTTACGATAAGTCCAGAGAGCCTTTCTGGAACGACGAATAAAGCTTCGGTTTGATAGCTATCCACCGCACTGATGGCTTTTACCCAGGTTCCTCGTATTACTAACCATCGATCAGAAGCCTGAGAGTGTGGCGTTTACTGGAAACAATTCTCGCTATTTGTTCAAATGAGAATATTTTTCCGTTGATAGGCATTTTTATGTCCCCGTGGCGTGCTGCAAATACGTTCACCGATATCCATGTAATGTTGTCGTTTCATGTTCATGACAGTATTTCCTGGCTGTTGCATAAAGCAATTTGTGTTTTGTCGTTTGTATTGTGATGTCAGAATTACGTAAGAATCTGTTCGTGAACCACTGCTTCATTGATTTAGTAACAGGAGCTCAAGGTCACTCGTTCAGGGTGCGTGACAAAAGTGCTTCACAGACTGGGGATATTATGGTTTTTCTTGTAGTCATTCACTAGGCCTTGTGTTATTAAAGAACCAGCCAGAAATAGTGAAGAGTTCCTCGAACAATAAGGGATGTAGTGCCCTTTCGTCTGTCTCTCTCTCAGATCAGTATTAATGAGAGTCACTTTGAACGCTTCATTTGTTTTCTAGACGGCTAGAGTGAGCCTCGAGTCTCCATGAAAGCTCTGAATCAAAAAGGTTACTGTTATTTTCCATAACGAGAATCTATTTTGCGCTAATCATTTTTAGAAGGTTACTAAAGCACAGAATTTCATGACGAGCTCAGTGATGACTGGCAGAGATTCACCTCTTATAACCTCGAGTAGATTATGCTAATCAAATAGTGTTGTTTGTTATTATTGCGAATGTGAAGTCACGGTGCTTGCGATGCAGTATTTATCTTTAGTTTTTATTTCAAGAAGTACTCCAGTGATTTTTAAAGCAAAAACCTTATTTTGCATAGACATAATCCATTCAACATGTTTGACAGATGTACGGTAATTATGGCTTTTATATGGTGAATAAAAGTGAGGGGAGAGACGAGTAAAAGTGTGTATTTCTTCAATAAAGATAAAGTTTCATTGTCATAGGCATTTGCAGTCTGCAACCTCTTTCCCAAGTCCATGGCAAAGCAACAACTGCTCCATCTAACACTCAGAAAGCATGGGGGCAAAAAAAAAAAAAAAAACTTGGTATTTATATTACGTGACCCTCATTTCTTTTTGAAAGTTGCTGGCATCGAAGGCCCAACACCTCATCAGGCAGATGTCTGCGTCTTGGAATCTCTCGTGCACAGACTACGACTCATTATGCACCCATATATATATATATAATAATATATTATATATATATATATATATATAATATAAATAGAAATAAATATAATATATATCATATAATATATATGTGTGTGTGTGTGTGTGTGTGTGTGTGTGTGTGCGTGCGTGTGTGTGTGTGCATAATATGTATATTATATATTTATATAAAATATAAAAAATGTATGTTTATATGAGTAAATTTGGGGTCTATCCCCTGTCCTTTCATAAAATCTTTAACTATAGACCGTAAAAGGTGACGAAACTCTACCTGTCACCTTCAAACCAGCCCTATTCACCAACTCAGGAATATCGCTAATTACGATGTGGTGTTCTACAGCGCCATGAAGGTAATGACCTCACGGATGGAATGTCAGATATGCTCGCTTCACCGAGTATTATATAACAATATATAACAATATATATATATATAATATATAATATATATATATATATATATATATATATATATAATGTGTGTGTGTGCATTTTAAAAACTTATTACTTTTCGCGTCGGGTAATCGACGCTTTAGAAACAACTATTTCAATTGATATGCCAGTTGGATCAAATTTTTCAGTTCCGTTAGTATATATATATATATATATATATATATATATATATATATATATATATATGATATGTATGTATGTATATGTATGTATGTATGTATGTATGTATGTATATGTATGTATGTATGTATGTATGTATGTATGTATGTATGTATGTATGTATGTATTTCGAACAGCAAGTTTTCAACGAACCTTAAACAAATAATTGAACAAGAATTTGGATGCCTTAAGATTCAATTGATTCCAATCAATCCACTCAAGATTGGCGTATTCTTTAACTACAAGGATAAACTGCAGACCTTCATGAGATCTACATTATTTATAAATTCAAGTGCCCGAGATGTCCCGGTATTTATGTTGGATCTTGCCGGAGGCTGCTGCAGATGAGATATTGTAGCCATATGGGATACAGTTTTAGAACGGTCCAGAAACTGAGTAAACCAGAATTTTCCAATATAAAAAACCATGCTTCTATATGTAAAATCGAAGTTAATAAAAAGCATTTCTCCATTATTGGTGGTACAAGCCATAGTGATTACCTAACAACCCTTGAGTCTTTATACATCAAACGGCGTGTTCCTTCTTTGAACTCTAACGTTTCCGCTTCTCACTTTATGTAGCATAACTGAAGTCGTAGGTTGGTGTGAAATCTTGGTCATTCGTTCTTCTCCTTCTCCTTTGAGTGGTTTGGTGAGAACTGGGTCTTTTTTACTGTAATCCTTTTAAGTTATATTAATTTTTATAAGTAACTATTTTTTTTCTTAACTTTATTTTTAAAATATTTTGTGTAAATTTTAACAATTCTTATGTTATTTTTACAGACTGAAGATGCACATAGAACATGTGCGAAACTTATCATGTGAATAAACGTTGGCCTATTTGATGTGTTTTTTTTGTTGGACCCCCTGCTGGTATGCTTTTTATATATCTTCACCTGGAATCCGTATATATTATATATATATATATATATATATATATATATATATATATATATATATATGTGTGTGTGTGTGTGTGTGTGTGTATATATATGTATGTATGTTATATATATATATAATATGGAAATATAGTTTACATCTGCACGGCATTCAGTTACATCTTAAATTTTCATGGATTTACGAAACTATTAATTTTATTTGCTTTACACCCGAATGCGGAGAGAAGAACTAGTGGCAGAAATGAAGTAAGATGATAAATGTCAAAGCACTGAGTCCCAATATTAGTTGTGACAGCAAGGCATAGGTAGAGCTGCGTGCGCGGTCACTGTACTGATTATCGGCCTCAGAAACTGTTGGTGCCTTCGTTGCATAATCCTTTTGAATTGGTCTTCTCGGTCCATCTTTGATCTGATTTAGCAGTTGTTACTGTTGACGGAATAACTCGTGAAGTTTCTTCATTATTACCTTTGCTTTTTATGACGTTAGTCATCAAAACTGGAATTTGAACTGAATCGGTAATTACAAACCCCACACTAATACGATTGGCAGATGTGCTCAATTAATTTTCGTACTTTACGGTTCCATTTCGTGATATAAAGACATAATCATTGTTTATCACACTAGGAATGTTACTTTTTAGATAAATAGTTAGTAGTGACAGTGGTTCCCAATCCTGATTAGCATCCGCTCGAAAACATGAGCAATTCTAATATCCGTCTTGAAGTTAAAGCCATATGATTTCTTTGTCCAGATATATTTACTTGGTTAAAATGGTTCTTGACGGTATTTCCAGCTTAATGCATAGGAATTCAACCATTGTTCTGCGGAGACGAAGATATACCAAACCTTGTACCTCGTAAAGGAATTTCATTTCGGAAACGAATGTGATTCTCTCTCTCTCTCTCTCTCTCTCTCTCTCTCTCTCTCTCTCTCTCTATTTCTGCAGCCGAAGCGATAACTGAAGAAATCGTGAGGGGTGGCATCTTATGCATAGTTTGCCATATTTTGAACGTTAACTCTTGATGCTCATGGTTGCCTACGACTTTGCTAATGACCACATGTTCACACGAGTTACTAAAGATATCCGAGACCATCGGTCAACATCTATTCTAGCCCAATTGCTCTACTTCGCATATATTTTAGAGAAACAATGTATTACAGAGGTCCTGAAAAAAATCATTAAAACAAGCATTCGCCAAAAGAAAAAAAAAATTCTATATGTTGAAGAAATCCTATAGGTGTTAGGTATCATCGTTAATCCAGTAATGTGTTCAGTTTCACTGTCCAAAAACTATCGGCAGAAAAATTGCAAGGAACCATGATCATTACTGAGACATATTGAGTCAAC
>NC_061102.1:35069246-35071746 GCF_015104395.2 Macrobrachium nipponense | reverse complement strand
CTCGAATGGCCCAGAATTCCCCGAAGATTCATTCGTTGAACGTAACGAGGCGAGAGAGAGAGAGAGAGATAGGTGCAGGGGAAGGAGTTGCGTCAGGTGAGAATGTAGTGGTTCCGAGATGGGTGAAAGTGGACGAATTTGGCCTCCAGACTTTGCACCTGGAAGATCTCGGCTTACGTTCGTTTCCCTATTCTGACTCGATGCACGTACTAATTCGACGCGTCTAATTATTATCGTTCCTGGAGTCGCCCACGCAACTGGCAATAGCTATTAATGGTAAACATTTTAAACTCTCTCTCTCTCTCTCTCTCTCTCTCTCTCGTGCGCTCATACATAGCTACGCATTCTGTTACAATTTCTAAAATTTTGCATTGCATATGAAGATACCCATCTGATTGTTAAGTAATATGTTTATTATGTATATCACTATATCAGTGTATCTTCTTTTTGTTCTCGCAGTAGATTATATCGCCTGTCTTTTGTCCTTGAGTGGTAACTTCGTTCAAATGTTTGCGTGCTTGTACAAGTAAATGTTTACATGCATGCGTTGCTCAATACATATTGCTCCTAGGCAACATCGAACTTCCTGTTTTCATTATAGTCTACCAACTTCGTATTTAAATTCGAAATTCTGCTTCAGCTCATTGCATTCTGCCCTCCCCACATCCGCACAGCTCAGCTCTCTGTTTCTCTGACTTATTGTACTAGTTCATTCAGCTTTCAATACCTCTAAGTTCACCTGAAGGCGCTACCAACAAACGTAACTGTATTATATTGCAGTCTCGATAAAACTGGTTATCATATAACCTACTCATTTTTAAGAAAATGTTTGTCATGATTTAACCTACTATTTTCTTGCAATGAACAGCAATCTTGATTTGTGCCCCCATGCTGATCTTACTGCACGCACACATACATACATACATCACACATACATACGACATACATACATACATACATATACATACATATACTATATATATATATAATATATATATATATATATATATATATATATATATATATATATATATAATAAAAATGTTCTTACCAGGTGGTGCTAGTATTACCGATTTTGGGTGACACGGATTGAGACACAAGCTCAAACAGAAGTTTTATTTGTCATCAGTGGAACTACCCTAAAGTATTGCTACTCTTGTGCCATACTCCTACAGATGTCTTTGTTTTATTATCTTCATTTCTGACATTCCTCCGTCTTAGAAAATCCGTCTTGGTTGTCAACACAATACAGTAATAGTTGATGTCTTAGATCAGAAGTTGCTGTTGATACATCATGTTTGAAGTTTCACTGCTATTTCTGAATTCCAAATTCCTTTGTTTCATTCTGCTTTCCTGGAAGGATTTTCTGATTCAAGGACTCCCCTTCTTCCCACTTTTTCTCTATTCTCTATTGACGAAACCTTTTGTTTGGATTTCCTTATATATTGCATTCCCTCCCTATTCTCTATCCGACTCAGTTCATCCTGATAGCTCACTTAGTCACTTAGTCACCGTCTCCGCAAATGCTCATGACACTGTAAGAATTTCCATTCTCACAATTATTTATTACCTTAATACCAACCAACATGCAACCTACTCCGCAGTGTATATTATTCAACGCGTAAGAGTCCCATTAGTAGTAAGAACTGCCAGACTTCATGTGAGATGTACGAAAAATGTTTTTTTTCTTACTATGATTGATGTTCTTATATGGTTAATCAGGTAGAAGGAACTAGACTCATTTCAAAATCTTTCTCATGATTTAAAGTTAGGATTTCCCAACTACGTAGATGGGCTTGGCCTAAGTTTTTATGAGAACTAAGAAGTATTTAACAATTCATTTTTTACATTCAACCAAAGCTTAGTGGTAATCAAACATAATGTTTATAAATCGTTTACGGTAGCATTCATAGAGATTTTTCGTACACTGTTACCGTGGTGGTTTTGATTATTGTAATGCCATCACTATTTTTTTTATAATTTCTTAATTATGGTATGTTGGTTTTTATGCATCTGCTTTCCCCTTCCTTAGTTATTTTGTGTTAATCCGTTTTACCACTTATTAACCAACTTGAAAATTTTATTTCTCTATGCATTAGCCAGCTTGTAAACATCTACTTGCACGAAGAACAGTTATAGTTGAATACATCTGCTTCCCTGAGATGAATGAGCATGTAAGGAAAAGCTTTCCCATTCTTAAGTCAGCATTAGTTGACATAAATGTCAACTGGGCCTCATATATTGTTACAATGTGCACACATTATTTTCCATACATATATGCAAACGCTTTCCTGTACATCAGTTTGTATTCCTGCTGTTTTTCTTAGTTTTTGCTTTCATGAAGCTGTAACAGTTACTTGAGTACTGTACGTGACCGTCTCTCTTTGATTTTGTTCAGTTATATTCGCATCCACTTTTGAATTTCGAATGATTGGGTTTGTAAAGACAATCTGAACTTGTATTGAACTGTGAAATTCGTTTGACCCCGTTCAACTAGTGC
>NC_061102.1:35061746-35064246 GCF_015104395.2 Macrobrachium nipponense | reverse complement strand
AAATGTGCGCTGCTGTGTATGACAAAGGAATTGCGATACTATCGTATAATTGTATTATAACTATTGTTTGTTTGTATCCGTATCGCTGCTGAATGGTAGCAATGATCGTTGTGGCAGTTATTGCGGACGTTTCAAAATTCTATTAGATTTATATGCTTGCTACCCCGCTTGGGAAAGGCCTGGTCACACCAGATCTTTCATCTTAAAAACTCGGAGAAAGAGTTTTACTCCTCAATGTGCATCCAGTTAATTCTCAATTGCTTAAGTGACTCGTCTGTTGCAGCATAATTGACAGATCGTTGAAGATAACAATACCTTGAACATGAAGGATTGTGGAATGGATAACATCTCGAACGTTCATGAAGTATAAAATGAAGTTAATAGATTTGCCACATTCATGATTTCGGATATTAGTTTTTGTCGGCTTACTACATGTTCTCTCTCTCTCTCTCTCTCTCTCTCTCTCTCTCTCTCTCTCTCTCTCTCTCTCTCTCTCTCTCTCTCAGAATTTATGCTTTCTCACCACTTGATCATCACAGTTGATTCTCACTCTAACTTAATACTTTGTGATGAATCTCTCTCTCTCTCTCTCTCTCTCTCTCTCTCTCTCTCTCTCTCTCTCTCTTCCTTCTTCTTCTCTGTCTTTGATTATTTCAGCCTTAGCCTTCTTTTGGAATGACTTGAGAGAATTGCTTCATCAATCCAAGTGGCTTTCATTACAGAACTTGTGGGCCTTGCTGAAATCTGGGGTGGTGACGTCATAGGCAACGCCAGGCCTCCGACTTCTCATAATAACGGGGTTAATTGTGCACATTGCCACGATTTACATTGAATGAGCGTGAAAGGCTGCGAGACAGAGATGAAATGAATATAAAGTAGGAGAAGGGTTGATGGCCTTACTCTGGAAATTACGTATAGATGTTGATATTAATCATGTGACAATACGTTTACTTGGGGAATGTTGGGTCTGATTATATAAAAAAAAAGATATTTACTTATTGCGCGTATAAAAATTCCATAGGGTTTGTTGTCGATTGCAAATTGTCGCTGCTAGCGTTCTTAATTCTCATTCTTATAAATTGCATAATGCAAATATGTTCTGTTTTCCTCTAAATTAATTTTAAAGAGTTGCCGCATATGCCTGAAATATAAGTATTACTACCCTTTTGCCACCAGGTTTCCTTTGGTTAAAAAAGGAAGGTGGGTTATTGTGGAAAACTATTCATCTTCCTAACACAATCACGTTGTCACACCCCAAAGCCAAATCTATATGACATTTTCCTACATAGTTACTCATGGAATTTATTACGGAATAATTATTATTATTATTATTATTATTTATTATTATTATTATTATTATTATCCAAGATTCTTCAAACAATCGTTTTGACGTCAAGTTGTTAGAAAATTTAACGATGAAAAAGTTCATCCTCAGTGTGTTTAATTTTAGAGTCGTTTATATTTTCAGTGACATTGCCTTTATATTGTTTTTTATCATCACCGCCTTTTGCGCTCATAAATTTAGTTTATATATATATATATATATATATATATATATATATATATATATATAGATATGTGTGTGTGTGTGTGTGTGTGTGTGTGTGTGTATACATATGTAGCATGCACAGTATATGTATATCACTTCAATCAAATTTATGAGCGTGCAAAGACGAAAGATAAAAATAGCAACTTAATCTCATTTCGATCTTTAGTAAGCGCTTCTTGAAGTGGACATTTATAGATTCAATGGCCCATCTTCTGAATAATAATAAGGTGAATCGAACAGATTCCCGAAAGCTTTCCTTATTGTTTTTAAATCTAAATAATTGTACATTTACATATCTGTGGATATGTTTCTCTAATAATAATAATAATAATAATAATAATAATAATAATAATAATAATAATAATAATAATAATAATAATATTAATTCACTATCAAGAACGACAGGTGGTCACAGGTGAGCCCATCTCTGTATTGATCCCTCGACAGCATTCCTTGTTCCCAGTTCATTACGAGAGAGGAATGAACTGGTGCCTTTTTGGCGGAATGTCGAGTGGTGGAAAATGTCTTCACATTGGCTATGGAGGTTCTGATTACCGTTGCGTACTTGACCAGCCGTTTTGTACCAGTTTGCCGGCCAGGGTTATGTCCTACGATTGTGTCCTAGGAGGTCGACTGGAGACCAGGCTACTCACAAAGGTTATGGCTTATTATTTTGTTCTTCTGGGTTTCTTTTTGTCCTTGTCTAACAAAGTTTGGAACAGAATGATTTCTTGATTAGCGCAAGATTTAAAGTGATAGAAATATACGATATTTGTTACGGCCGAAAGCCAGGTATTTTGATACAGTAGAAATAAAGGAGACAAGTGTGATATTTGAAGTCTTCATGGATTAGTCAGTTAACGCGAAGCTCTTGTTGAAGACCAGATTTCATTCAAACAAGAATATTAATTCTAAAGGCATTATTTTCTATGAAAGATTTTACTTAGACAG